>NC_135485.1:147827186-147989686 GCF_052094955.1 Ictidomys tridecemlineatus | reverse complement strand
CCCCCTGCCCTGGCCATTTCTTTCATTCTTTCTTTCAGAAAACATGGTCAGGAAAAATCTAAAAACCATGCAAATAGATACCCACAGTGGCTGCTGAGTGCCCAGTCCTGTCAAAGCCCTCCAGCTGGGGTCAGCTGGGACACCCTGCTACCCAGAGGGGAGGAGGGGTTGGAGGAGCTGAGGGCTTGCTCCCACACCAGCAATGGGCAGCCCTGGAGGAGGCCGGGCCAGGTCTGCGCAGGCTCCGAGCTGTGCTTTCCACGGAGTCCTGACACGGCCGGGGTGGGCGCAGCCCTGGTGCAAACACAGGAGCGCAGCTTTCCCACACGACCCTCCCTGGGAGCTCCAGCCCCTGAAGGCACCACTCACCCTGGCACTTTAAGCAGGAGCAGTGCGGTGGGAGCATAGGCACTCGGCCCGCCCGCCCAGGACACTGCGTGAGGCAGAGGGAATCAATGAGGGAATGAAGTGGCCGGGCACCATGGCCACTGTGGGATCCTGGATCAGGAGCTGGGGCAGGAGCATCACAGGTTCGAGGCCAGCCTGAGCATCTGAGTGAGGCCTGTCTCAAAGAATAAAGGGCTGTGGCTCAGCGGCAGAGCGCTTGCCTGGCATGTGTGAGGCCCTGCGTTCATCCTCAGAATTACAGAGAATAAAATCCATGAACAACTAAAAAATAGTGCTGAGGACGTGCCTCAGTGGTAGAGAACCCCTGGGTTCAATCCTGGAACCAGTTAAAAAAAAAAAATGAAGAATGTTGAAGATGGAGTTGCTTGTGCCCTCAGGCACCACATGGTTGTGTCCAGAACACTAATGGCCTTAAGGTTGAGGAAGCCCGTTTCTATCAGTCAGAAATTCAGTACTTTCAATATTAACTTATGTTGGCTAACAAAGCAACAGAGTCAAAAATACTTTGAAGTGACCTTATTTGAACTGTCTCAATAAGAACAACTATTGGAACCATGAAGGAGAACTTCCGCAGACCACACTCCAGCTAACTGCAAACATCTGGTTTGGGGTTTGAGAGGTGGAATTTTTTTTCCCCAAAAGTTGACAGCACAGTGCACCTTGAGCTCAGTCACGCAGAGGTGCGTGGAGACTGTCCTTGCGCCGGCAGAGCCCTGTCTGTGAACAGAGGAGAGCCGCCAGGAGGGAGCCTGTCCCGGGGCCGCCTGGGGAGGCACACTGCAGCTGTGACCCTGGCCTGAACCTCCTTTCCACTGGTGGCTTCGGATCAGAGCCAAAACTGAAGTGGAAACAGGGGCTCATGCATATTTCTGCTGTTTTGTTCTAATTCCTAATATTTAACTCACTTTAATTCCCTGTAATTCTGATTTTTCTTATTTATGCCTAGTCACTATTTTATATTATATGCTGGAATTTAAGAATTTTGTATGAATAAATGAATGAATGAGTTTAATATACATTAGGTCTTCAAGTTTTTTGAGAGAACAGATTATTTTTAGCTTCAAAACGCAAGATATATGGGGCTGTGGTTGTGGCTCAGCGGTAGAGTGCTCACCTAGCATGTGCAAGGCCCTGGGTTCGATCCTCAGCACCACATAAAAAATAAATAAGTAAATAAAGGTATTGTGTCAACTACAACTAAAAAATATTTTTAAAAACCCATAAAATATATTTTCAATGTTAAGTAGTGTCTGGTGGAAAGAGAATATACGGTTCTGTTGCTGCAAAGATGATGAAAATTTCTTACCAGTTAGTTAGAGAAGTCTTTAACGGAAGTCGTGGGCTGTGCTGAGGAGCTTCAGGTCTGCCTAGCTGGATGGTCCTCTTGGGACAGAGACTGGAAGCGGGTCATGGGGCATCTGGAAGACTGGAAGCAGGTCATCCTCCAGAGAATGGAGTCTGCACCCCACGAGGCCCAGCTCCCTGCACCCACTCAGCAGGTAAGCTGCACATGGCTTCCTACAGCGCCATGCTGTTACCGGTGACACAGGACGGATGACCGTGACAAGAGCACTTTGCCCATGCAGCTGCTTCCATCTAGAGCACCACTGAGGGGCATCGTACCTAAGAGCTACTTCTCATCCCACTTTCATAGACAAGAAAACTAGGATGTTTCAAACTCCAATGACACAGGGGTGGGAAATGGTCCAAGTTGACCACCAGCAAGCACTGCAGAGGCCTCTGCCATAGCTGGCTACCGGCGGCAGAGGCTCGGCACTGGGACGCCTGGCCAGTGGGACTCAGTCAAGCTGGAGCTGGTTCAGATGAGTTTGAGCGTCGATGTTTAACAAGGTGCCGTGCAGCAGGGCTTCCAGGGACCAGGCAGCTCCCCACAGAAGGCCAGAAGACCTCAGGACCCCTGCCTCCTTCCCACCCACCTCTGCCTGTTCTTGGAGGCCAGCTGCTCCGCATGGCAGTGCACACTAACAGCAGCTCTGGGCTCACACCCACTGTGCTCATGGTCCAAGAGACAAGGTGCCTTTCCTAAAGGCTCTGACTTGGAAACCTCTGTGAAGGAGCCCATTACCAGGGGCAGCTGTGTGCCGGTCCCAGTACCCAGAAGAGGGAGAGATGCCCCGTGGGTCACAGCTGTGAGTAGCAGGGTGGTCTGTCACTACGGCAGGAAAGACAACACGGTGTATGTCCACAGCAGAGATTTTCTTAGTTGAAAGAACTGAAGCATCTGTATGTTCACCAGATGCTTCCAAATATATTCAAGAAACAGATTACTTGGTGTGCCCATGAAACTACATCATGACTTAATTTGTGAATCCTGTTCTCCTTCCTTTTCTTCCTGCCCAATTTTTCTCACCTCCTGGACAGATCCTGGTCACCCTGTACGTACCTCCACCTGTGGTTTCTGCTGTGAGGAGCTAGGGCCAGCAGGGAAGGGCACGTGGGGCCCAGGGTGCTGCGGCTGCCCCAGGGGTGCTGCGGCTGCCCCAGGGTGCTGCGGCTGCCCCAGGGTGCTGCTGGTCACGGCAGCCCTGCAGGTCCTCACTCTGCTCTCTGGGTAACTGGGGATCTTGATTTTACAGAAAAAAAGAAAGACAGTGTTATCAGCAAGCTTCCTTCCAGAAACCGGTGGTAGATATTCATTGACAGGTTGAAGAAGGCACCAAGGGCCACATGTGCCACTGGAGTCGATGTCACAGGTGAATGGCACGTCCCCCGGCAGCACTGTCAGATGGATGATGACCAGGAGAGCAGGTCCTCCAGGAGCCATCTTCCCAGAGAGAGCGAACAGTGGCCCGGCGGTCACAGGTCATGGCTGCGGCCTGGCAGAGCCCAACGGGTTCCAGGACCTGGAGGCTTTCCTGAGAGGCTGACGTTGAGCGGGGGCTGTCCCAGGCCGCGTGGCTGAGGAAGGCACCTTATCTGTTGTAGGCTGCTTGGCAGCACCCTGCTTCCAGCACAACAACTGAAAATGTTCCCGTAGCAGAGGAGATGGCCGGCTGAGGGCTATTCAAGGACGCAGGGAGGAGGACACACGGCACTCAGCCCACGGTGCTCAGGAAGGGCAGACCCTCAGGCGCTGCTGGCCTGGAAGCAATTCTGGATCTCATTCCTAACTCAGGTGACCTCATGAGCGGTTTCAGGTGGGAGTGACACGTCCACCCTTGAGACCACTTTGCTGTGAGAGAAGGATGTAAAACCACGAGGATCAGGAGGCTCGGATTGGCACGTCATGGTCACGTCTGAAGTAGATTGAAAGTCCAGGCTTGACCAGAGCAGCCCAGGAGGGGGAGGACGGCCAGAGAGGAGGACATCAGGAAGAGTGAGCTGCCCAGGAGGGCAGCTGTGGCCGCGGTGCCCTGCAGGGGCATCCCAGCATGAAGGCGCCTCGCTTGCCTCAGGTGTCCCTCTGCTTCCCGGCATCTGCCTCCACACGGATCACGCCATGACTCCACAAGGCCTCCTCCTCCTCCTGGCCCTGGCCCCTTCACCTCTTCCCCAAGCCTGGCTCTTCCAATCACATCTCCTCCTGGCTGCCTTCAAAGACACCTGCTTCTAATCTGCAAAGCTGGAGCGTCGGTCGCAGAAGTCCTCTGCAGCAGCTCTGGCTACACAGAACTCTCAGAGTCAAGAGAACTTCCACCTTTCCCCTCTCCCCACACAGACACGTGTTAAGCCTCTGTGCCAGGCACTGGGCTGTGCCCTAGGACTGCAAGTTAAAACGAGGCTTGGTCAGGAAATACTCGCTGGCCTCCTCACTAATACATCTGGGAAGAAAGGACTTTGCCTGGTGTCTAATCCCAAGTTGGCCCTTCAGCCACTGCTTCTCCCTGCTGTATATCACTCGGCCCCACCCGGCTCAGTCAGGGCTTGCCACACCTTCCATTGTTGCTTGGCTCCTGAAATCACGGGTTACAGCTCTTCAGAATGGAACACTGTGCACCAGTCCTTAGTGGGAGGCTGGGCCTAGCCACAGGGCAACATGCTTCCCAAAGTCTGAGTTGTCCTCAATCCAGAGCAGCACTACGAGGCCTGGGGCACATCAGTGCTGGTTCATGAACTCTGCTGGATGGCAGCTGAGCACACTGGAATGTTCTTGGCACTCCAAGGAGGTGGACTCCCTTTCATACCTCTGCTTGCACAGAGTACAAAGATTGCTCTTTATATATGTGGATCCACCCAGTCAGGAGTTACTGAATCAACCCCCAGGCATGTCCCTCAAGGACTGACAGTAACTCTGAGAGGTGATACATTTTACATCTACCATGTGATCTTTCTGGGAGCAACTGTGATCTAGTTAGCAGCACAATGCCAATGTCCCATCTTTTCATCTGCTTCAGACTTTACCCTCTATATGCCTAAATTGCAGAGAACTGGTAGAAAGTTTGAAACTTATGATGAAAAAAGTGTATAGTCAGGATTTAGCCAAACTGTTCATCCAGGAAACCTGAAGGTATGCGTCTGTAGTCTCAATGAGGAAGGCAGGTTGTGAAAGGCTTTATTACCCACAGTTCATATTATTTCTCAAGAGTAGAAGTGGCGATTGCTGTCAGGCCCACATAAAAATGATTCTAGTACAGTGTGACTATTACAATAGAAGTAAGTCCAAAAGGGGTAAAGGAAGGACAAGTTCTGAAAGGACCCAAGGAGGAGGTAAGCATTCAACTGAGACTCAAGGAACTGAGAGCACCTGTAGGATGGAATGGTTAGTGTGGAGTCCAGGGGGAGCCCCACCGGTGATGGGTGGTCAGTAAAAGCTCTGGGCAGAGGAGCATCATGATCCTATTTTTTTATGGTAGAAAAACCATGAGGGGAATGTTGGTTGCAGTGAAGAGGAGCTTAACTGTAGGACACAGTGTGACTATTCCAATAATCCAAGGGATGAGTCAGAGGAAATGATAATTGAAAGATGGAAACACTGAGTGGAGATGGGAAAGAGGGGCGGATGTGAGCCACTTGGGGAGATGAGTCAATAACACTTGCTCTTAGCATAGAGGGATGAAGATATAACGGGCACTGGTGGATTTCTGACTTGGGCATCAGGGTGCCATTATTTGAAACAGGGAATGGACTTTGGGCTGAAGATGCTGGACAGGTGTCATCAGCAAGAAGTCATGGTGAAAATGCCCAGGGCATTCTGGGACACCAAATGAAGACACTGTTGCCTAGAGGGTGTGGCCTGAAATGGACACTGGGAGTCCTGCATGCACAGGACAAGGGGGGAGGAGGTCCTAGAGGGAGAAGAGTGCCCAAGCAGACCTAAGGGGCAGTATAAAGCAGCTTCAGCAGGTAGTACTGGGGCTACGGTCACGTGGAAATGAACGCCACAAGCAGGGGCTATGGAGCAGGAGGACAAGCATTAGGGAAGCAGAGAACGCATGCTTCCAAACGCAGGGGAAGTCCCTCGACAGATGTCACAGCTCCAGGACAGGGCAAGTCACCCTAGGCGGCTGGAAGGACAGCAGAGCAGGTCCTCCCCCCAGGGCTGTAACAGCTCGGGACATGGGAGGTGCTCCCACAGTAGTCTCCTTCGGAGTCCAGCTCAGGTTGGGCCGCCGCGTTCAGGTGGCCTCATCCCACCGCGCCCAGTCCCAGACACCAGGAACCCGGCGTGGGCGTGCCAGGGCGAGGGGCGGAGCGACTAGGTAGGCGTGGGGAGCTTGGAGGCGGGGCAACGCGGGCGCTGCAGAGGTCCAGGACAGGGCGCGGGCGGGGCGACGTGGGTGGGCGGGGCGACGTGGGTAGGCGGGGCGGCGCGGCGAGGCGGACGCTGGGAACATCACGCGGGCGGGGCGGGGCGCCCCTGTGGGCGGGGCGAGCGTGGGGGGCGGGACGCCGAGGGGTGGGGCGAGCCCGGTGGGCGGGGCCGGCGCCGGGACCTGTGGGCGCAGGTGTCGCCTCAGCGGCGGGCGTTGCTTCAGCGCGTGCGCAGGCCCGGCGGGCGGCGCGGGGCGGCTCCGGGAACTCGGGCAACTCCGGGAGGCAGAGCGGCTGGTGCGGTGGGGTGGGCTCCGCGCGGCGGCGGCGGCTCTGCGGGACGGGGCCACGCTCCACCTGCGCCGCACCTCCTGGCGGGAGCGCGGCGCTCACGGTAGGTCTCAGGACGCGCCGGAGAGAAGCGGGCCGGCGGGACGCTGCTCTGGCCGGGCCCGGCCCGCACCTCGCCCTCCCTCCGGACCGTCCTCCGCTCCCGCGGCCTCCCCGGCCTCCCGCCGGCGGGTCGGGTCCAGCCCTGTGCGGCCGCGTCTCCTCCCGCCGGCGGGTCGGGTCCAGCCCTGTGCGGCCGCAGCCTCCTCCCGCCGGCGGCGCTCACCTGCGGGCGGCTCGCACAGGTGCGGCGGCCTCGCGGCGGCCAGGGCGGCTCCCTGCGCCGTGGGCGAGGTTCCGCGGCCCCGGGGGAGGGGGTGTGTCGCCCCCGGGGATTTCAGGGCCACCCCGCAGGCGGCGTCGTGCGGTTCAGGAAGTTGAGACTGCGGTCTGGCTGGCGTCCTTTTGAGAAGCTTGCTGGTTTCACTGTTGGAAAGCAGTAGCCGGGCTGACCATTCTGGTTGAGGTGAACTTCTGCTTGATTAAACGGATGCTTGCTTACTCGGGTTCATTTTTTGCCCTTTCCATTCCACGGTGATGGTGTAGGCTACCCAGAAAATAGAAGGGAAAAGTGAGCCACACTTACTCTGCAAGTAACATAGGCTTCATCTGCTGTTGTCAGAACTTCAAGTAGATTCACTGTAGGTAGGACTACAGTCTGAAAAACAAGATTTTTGTGTAATATTTTAGAGGCTTTTGAAATGAGCTGTTTTAAAACAATCTGTCGAGGTTTGTCATTACTGGTCATAAGCTGTGAAGGTGATTTAAAAGTTCGTGAGTCACACTAACTGGGAGTTGGGTAGTTCTACAAGTGCAAAAAAGAAGAGACCAGGAACAGGTCTTTCCTTCTCCCTATGTATTTTCTTAAAAAATTGTTTATTTCCCTGAAAGATGCAAAAAATAGTTTTTAAAAAATTCCTCTTTTAATGGTATCACACTTTTCTACCTAGTTTATTCTTTTCCATAAAAGGTATAGTACTCTTAAGATTTCAGCATGTACTGTGACTCAAGATTTTTCACATGGTTTGGTTTCAAATGTTACATTGTATGTGTTCAAGAAATACAGTTTTGGTACCCACAGCTTAGAAGTTTGTTTCAGGAAGACACATTTGCAAAGAACTTTTTAGCTGGGTGCAGTGCTGTACACCTGTAATCCCAGTGGCTTGGTAGGCTGAGGCAGCAGGATCTCAAGTTCAAAGCCAGTCTCAGCAATTTAGCTACTCAGTGAGATCCTGTCTCTAAAGTTAAAAAAAGAAAAAAGAAAAGGCTAAGAATGGGCTCAGTAGTTAAGTGCCCCTGGGTTAAATTCCTGGGTACCAAATAATAACAACAACAAAAACACTTTTTATCTGTTTTAAGAAGCCAAGATTAGAGTCACTTTCCTGCTGGGACTTCTTGGAACCTTCTGAAATAGGGGAAGCATCCCTTTAACTGAGCTTCCCCCAAATATATTTTTCTTTAGAGTAGTGGGTTAAGCTATCCTACAAAGATATTTAGCTACTAAAATACCTACCAGATACTGTGGCTGGACAGCTTTAACTGAAGGTGCTGCTTAATTATAGACTTAGGAAAAGCTGGGAAGCTCCGAGTTGCACCAGGAGCATGCTGCAGCTGGGTTGGCGCTCCTGTTTGTGAGCCCTGCTTTCAGGAAGGAAGTTGGACACGATGGATGGACATCATCTTTGAGGAGCAGTATAGATGTTAGTGGTAATACAAACGCAGCATTAATTTACCATTATTAATTTGGTACTGATAAAGTTATTTTAGAAATGATTTTAGTATATGCACATAATAGGAACAAGAGATGCCTGCAGCTTTTCCACATTTACAACCTTTAGGGCTACTTAAATGTCCTGACTTATATCTACTGAGAACTGCTTACACATTTTAATATCAAGAAATTGACACTTTGTTGAATATAGAAATAAAGCTATAGTTAAGTTTGAGATTTAAGGAAATAGAGAAAGATAGAAAAATGAGACAAAATATAATACAGCTCTTTTTTCAAATCTTTGGGTTTACTGTTAAAATCATTATGCATTGAAGATAGCATTATTATGATTAGCTCATGTTTGTTGAGTGCCTCCTGTGTTTTGGGTGCTTGTGGTATTTTACACGTGGTTTGTGAGGTTCATAGTAACGGTGGGTACTTTCTGCCTGGAATATGATCTCGAGTGAGGAAGCTGTGGATGCGTAGTGGTGGAGTGTTTGGGCAGGGTGTTGTGTGGCAGGAAGCTGTGTCAGAGGGAGCCTTAGTCGTGGGGTTGTGAGGTCTGTGTGGGATATGGGTCCAGCTTGTCAGCCCACTGGTATTCTTGCCATCCGATTCTGCTGTGACCACGCCTACACTGGCCTCCTGCACTGTCAGCTAGTGCCCACTCCCACCAGCCTCCCATGCTTGGGTGGGCAGGTTGCTTGAGCCCTGAGTCCCTCCTGTGGTGTTGCCACGGAGCAGGTGGCTACACCGCTGCCTCCTTAGTGGAGCCCAAGGCCCAGCTGTTGGGCGATGCTGACGGCCCTGCGCCTGAGTGCCTGCTCATCCTGGCAACTCTGACTTTGAGAAGGTCTGTTGGAGATTTCTCCTTACCTCCTGAGCTTCGTTCAGTAACTGTCTGCAAGTACTTAGCCTGTGCCGTGTGTTGTGCTAGGTGCTGGGATTTGCCTTATGTCCTAAGAGGATTGAGCAGAGAGGCAGCAAGAAACGAGATCAGCTAGCTACATAGGAAGGTGCCAAGCAGCAAGAAATGTAAAATGCTGGTGATCGCGAGCATGAGGGGTTGAGCATGGTGACCCCAGTTTTGAATAGCTGTGGGCTGCATGTTGAAGGTGAGCTTTTAGAAGAGCGAGGCTCAGGGAAGACGTATTCCAGTCAGCGGAGTCGCACTGCGAAGGCCATGGAGGTTTGGGGCTTGCTCGTTGTGCTCAGGAGTGACCAGCCTGTGGCTGGAGGGGAGAGTTCCACGTCAGGGAGGTGGGAGAGGCTGGAGGCATAGGTGGCGGGCAGAGGAATAGGGCACCTGCATGTGAATGTCTGAACCCTGAAATTCACACGTTGATACCTAATCCTCAGGGCAATGCTCTTAAGAGGTAGGGTTTGGGGGGTGATTAGGCCCAAAGGTGAAGAAAGCTTATGAGCAGGACCAGTGTCCTCAGGAGAGGCTGAGGAGCTGCCCACCTCTGCCCACCGTGGTCTTGCACCTCTGCAGCCTGCAGAAAGGAGGGCAGTGGATTCTGTTGTTCATAGTAGTCCAGGCTGTGGACTCTTGTCATTGTGCCCGGGATAGGCTCAGTCCAAGGTCTTGGGGGGCTTACTTGTAAGGCTGTTTGGGTTTTAGTTGGAATGTAAGGATACTGACTGCCAGGTTTTGAGCAGAGGAATGATGTCCTGGTCTAATTTGGAGGCTTTCCTTGGTGGCACTAAGGGTGGACTCAGATCCTAGGTGAGGTGGAAGCTGAGAGGAAGGTCGGCATCTCTCCTGGCAGAGCAGACAGGACCTGGTAGACTAGGTGCCCACTGGGACTGCAGGGAGTCAGAATCTGGCCTGGGACTCATGAGCACCTGGGAAGATGGAGTTGCCCCAGTGGGTGGAGAGCCAGGAAGAAGGAACCTGTGAATCAGAGCCCAGTGCTGAGCCTCCTGCAGGCAGAGGAGGGGCTTCCTGCCACAGAGCCTGCTCTGCCAGGGGCTCTGGCATGTCCTCGTGGTGGGCTGCAGGCTCCTGCTCCCTGCACACGCACTCCTGCCCCTCTGTTTCCAGCAGAGGTCAGGGAGAGGCAAAAGCAGTGGAAATAAAGGGCAGTTCTTATCCGGCTCACAGAAATAGAGCCCAAAGTGGAAGACATGGGACGGTACCTAAAGTTCTCTTGTTTTGTTAGTGGTGTACAGCACTTTTCCTTATTTAATTTTATTTTCTTGCTTTATAAATTCCCTAACATGTTTCTCCACACCTGAGCTCCTGGAGCAGCCCTGGTTCTGTGTGTCTGACTTACTCCTTCATGCTGTAGCCCCTCAGCTTTGTGAAAACAGAGGTGCCTCGGTGACAGGGACTGCACAGCACTTGAGCTTGCCTCAACTCTGCCTGCTCCGTCCACCTGCTCTGGTTATCTGAACTTACACCTGAAATACTTTACCAGCAGGTGTTGGCATAACAGTGGCAGGACTTTTGTGACAGGTTTGTGAGGACACAGAAAAATACAAACCCACAGGATAAAAGCAGTAATAAATTATAGTTTGTCATAATTAAAAACTTTTCATCAAACAAAGAACTCTTGAGAGTCAGGGAGACATAGAGTCTGGGAAATAACAAGCAGGAGATTTGAACCCCCCTTCCCCTGGACAGGTGACCTGAGTGGCACACGCGCATGTGTAAATTGCTGGGAACCCACTCACAGTGTACGTGCGTGTTCTGGTTCAAGTGAGTGGTGTTGGAAAGGTGGACAAGGTGTACAGTGCAGCTGCGACTCATGTGCGAAGGTGGGCATTAGGAGAAGGAGATGCTCAGAAGCTTGGGAAAGCACCTTGGCAGTTTCTTGGAGCGAAGCATATACGTCAGCTGGCAGCCCAGTAGTCCCACTCCTCGGTGTTGCCCAGGAGAGGGGAAAACACGGACGAAGGACTGGGCCTGAGTGTGCATGGCTGTGTGCAGGTCTGCTGGTAAAGGGATGGATGTGTTGGTATACCCACACAGAAGAGTATTGCTCCGAAATAAAGGAACGGAGAGCCGGTGATTTGTCCAGCAAATCCATGAAACAAGTTGTATCCCAAGTGCTAAAAACCAAACAAAAGATTGTGTGAAGTCATCTGTGAGACTCTAGACATGTTGAAATGGTCGGACAGAAGGCAGATTGGTGTCTGCTGGGGTTGGCTGTGTTAGTTTTCTATTTCTGTGTAACAGTGACCACAAATTTAGTGGCTTAAAGTAATAATATCATTTCAGTTTTAGCAGGCCAGGTTGCTGATGGGCTCTTGGGTTCTTGGCTCTGAGCCCCACAAGACTGAGTGTCTGGAGGGCGGCCTCTGAGCTTATGGTCAGGGAAGATGCCTCCAAGTCCAGTCGCATTGCTGGCCTGGAGGTTCCATTGCTTGTGGGCCCCAGGCAAGTCTTTGCTTGCTGTCAGCCAGGATCTGCTCTCTGGTCTAAAGGCTGCTCCATTTCTGTCCTGGGCCTCCAAGGAGCAATGGGACATCAAGTCCATTTTGTCCTTGGAATGTGAGATGTCTGGCTTTCTTTGATATGAGCCAGAGAAAGCTCTCTGCTTCGAAGGACTGTGTGATAAGATCAGGCCCAACTGAATACTCTCCCTATGCCAGGACCATCTGTGTCATACGGCAGTTTACCAAGGGGTTGGTGTCTCCTCTTAACCACAGGTTCCAGGGAATGGGTGTAGACCTGGGTGGGGTGTGCACCTGAGCATGCTGCTTCATTCACAAGCATCACCCAGGATTTGGTGTTTCCTCTTAAACACAGGTTCCTTGGTGGAGTGTGCACCTGAGCATGCTGCTTCATAAGAGAGCATCACCTAGGAATTGGTGTCTCATCACAGTGCACTGGGTGTAGACTGGTGGGGTGTGCACCTGAGCCTGCAGTCTCACGTGAGAGTGTCACCAAGATGTTGGTGTCTCATCACGGTGCAGAGGGGTATGGACTTGGGTCGGGTATGCACCTGAGCCTGCTGTCTCACGTGAGAACGTCGCCAAGGTGTTGGTATCTCTTCACGGTGCAGTGGAGTGTAAGCCGGGGTGGGGTGTGCACCTGAGCCTGCTGTCTCACATGAGAGCGTTGGTGTCTCATCACAGTGCAGTGGAATATAGACCTGGGTGTGGTGTGCACCTGAGCCTGCTGTCTCACATGAGAGCGTTGGTGTCTCATCACAGTGTAGTGGGATATAGACCTGGGTGGGATGTGCACCTGAGCCTGCTGTCTCACGTGAGAGCGTTGGTGTCTCATCACAGTGTAGTGGGATATAGACCTGGGTGGGGTGTGCACCTGAGCCTGCTGTCTCACATGAGAGCGTTGGTGTCTCATCACAGTGCAGTGGGTATAGATCTGGTGGGGTGTGCACCTGAGCCTGCTGTCTCACATGAGAGTGTTGGTGTCTCATCACAGTGTAGTGGGTGTAGATCTGGTGGGGTGTGCACCTGAGCCTGCTTTCTCACATGAGAGCGTTGGTGTCTCATCACAGTGCAGTGGGTATAGATCTGGTGGGGTGTGCACCTGAGCCTGCTTTCTCACATGAGAGCGTTGGTGTCTCATCACAGTGCAGTGGGTATAGATCTGGTGGGGTGTGCACCTGAGCCTGCTGTCTCACATGAGAGCTTTGGTGTCTCATCACAGTGTAGTGGGATATAGACCTGGGTGGGGTGTGCACCTGAGCCTGCTGTCTCACATGAGAGCGTTGGTGTCTCATCACAGTGTAGTGGGATATAGACTGGGTGGGGTGTGCATCTGAGCCTGCTGTCTCATATGAGAGTGTTGGTGTCTCATCACAGTGTAGTGGGGTGTAGATGTGGTGGGGTGTGCACCTGAGCCTGCTGTCTCACGTGAGAGCGTTGGTGTCTTATCACAGTATAGTGGGTGTAGATCTGGTGGGGTGTGCACCTGAGCCTGCTGTCTCACATGAGAGCGTTGGTGTCTCATCACAGTGTAGTGGGTATACACCTGGGTGGGGTGTGCACCTGAGCCTGCTGTCTCACATGAGAGCGTTGGTGTCTCATCACAGTGTAGTGGGTATAGACCTGGGTGGGATGTGCACCTGAGCCTGCTGTCTCACGTGAGAGCGTTGGTGTCTCATCACAGTGTAGTGGGATATAGACCTGGGTGGGGTGTGCACCTGAGCCTGCTGTCTCACATGAGAGCGTTGGTGTCTCATCACAGTGCAGTGGGTATAGACCTGGGTGGGGTGTGCACCTGAGCCTGCTGTCTCACATGAGAGCGTTGGTGTCTCATCACAGTGCAGTGGGTGTAGATCTGGTGGGGTGTGCACCTGAGGCTGCTGTCTCATGTGAGAGCGTTGGTGTCTCATCACAGTGTAGTGGGGTATAGACCTGGGTGGGGTGTGCACCTGAGCCTGCTGTCTCACGTGAGAGCGTTGGTGTCTCATCACAGTGTAGTGGGGTGTAGATCTGGTGGGGTGTGCACCTGAGCCTGCTGTCTCACGTGAGAGCGTTGGTGTCTCATCACAGTGCAGTGGGGTATAGACCTGGGTGGGGTGTGCACCTGAGCCTGCTGTCTCATATGAGAGTGTTGGTGTCTCATCACAGTGTAGTGGGTGTAGATCTGGTGGGGTGTGCACCTGAGCCTGCTGTTTCACGTGAGAGCGTTGGTGTCTCATCACAGTGTAGTGGGTGTAGATCTGGTGGGGTGTGCACCTGAGCCTGCTGTCTCACGTGAGAGCGTTGGTGTCTCATCACAGTGCAGTGGGTATAGATCTGGTGGGGTGTGCACCTGAGCCTGCAGTCTCACATGAGAGCGTTGGTGTCTCATCACAGTGTAGTGGGTGTAGATCTGGTGGGGTGTGCACCTGAGCCTGCTGTCTCACGTGAGAGTGTTGGTGTCTCATCACAGTGCAGAGGGATATAGACCTGGGTGGGGTGTGCACCTGAGCCTGCTGTCTCACGTGAGAGCGTTGGTGTCTCATCACAGTGTAGTGGGTATAGATCTGGTGGGGTGTGCACCTGAGCCTGCTTTCTCACATGAGAGCGTTGGTGTCTCATCACAGTGCAGTGGGGTGTAGATCTGGTGGGGTGTGCACCTTAGCCTGCTGTCTCACATGAGAGCGTTGGTGTCTCATCACAGTGTAGTGGGATATAGACCTGGGTGGGGTGTGCACCTGAGCCTGCTGTCTCACGTGAGGGTGTTGGTGTCTCATCACAGTGCAGTGGGGTGTAGATCTGGTGGGGTGTGCACCTGAGCCTGCTGTCTCACATGAGAGCGTTGGTGTCTCATCACAGTGTAGTGGGGTGTAGATCTGGTGGGGTGTGCACCTGAGCCTGCTTTCTCACATGAGAGCGTTGGTGTCTCATCACAGTGCAGTGGGGTGTAGATCTGGTGGGGTGTGCACCTGAGCCTGCTTTCTCACATGAGAGCGTTGGTGTCTCATCACAGTGTAGTGGGGTGTAGATCTGGTGGGGTGTGCACCTGAGCCTGCTGTCTCACGTGAGAGCGTTGGTGTCTCATCACAGTGTAGTGGGTGTAGATCTGGTGGGGTGTGCACCTGAGCCTGCTGTCTCACATGAGAGCGTTGGTGTCTCATCACAGTGTAGTGGGTGTAGATCTGGTGGGGTGTGCACCTGAGCCTGCTGTCTCACGTGAGAGCGTTGGTGTCTCATCACAGTGCAGAGGGATATAGACCTGGGTGGGGTGTGCACCTGAGCCTGCTGTCTCACGTGAGAGCGTTGGTGTCTCATCACAGTGTAGTGGGGTGTAGATCTGGTGGGGTGTGCACCTGAGGCTGCTGTCTCACATGAGAGCGTTGGTGTCTCATCACAGTGTAGTGGGATATAGACCTGGGTGGGGTGTGCACTTGAGCCTGCTGTCTCACGTGAGAGCGTTGGTGTCTCATCACAGTGTAGTGGGGTGTAGATCTGGTGGGGTGTGCACCTGAGCCTGCTGTCTCACGTGAGAGCGTTGGTGTCTCATCACAGTGTAGTGGGGTGTAGATCTGGTGGGGTGTGCACCTGAGCCTGCTGTCTCACATGCGAGCGTTGGTGTCTCATCACAGTGTAGTGGGTATAGATCTGGTGGGGTGTGCACCTGAGCCTGCTGTCTCACGTGAGAGCGTTGGTGTCTCATCACAGTGTAGTGGGGTGTAGATCTGGTGGGGTGTGCACCTGAGCCTGCTGTCTCACATGAGAGCTTTGGTGTCTCATCACAGTGTAGTGGGGTGTAGATCTGGTGGGGTGTGCACCTGAGCCTGCTGTCTCACGTGAGAGCGTTGGTGTCTCATCACAATGTAGTGGGGTGTAGACCTGGGTGGGGTGTGCACCTGAGCCTGCTTTCTCACGTGAGAGCGTTGGTGTCTCATCACAGTGTAGTGGGGTGTAGATCTTGTGGGGTGTGCACCTGAGCCTGCTTTCTCACGTGAGAGCGTTGGTTTCTCATCACAGTGTAGTGGGTGTAGATCTGGTGGGGTGTGCACCTGAGCCTGCTGTCTCACGTGAGAGCGTTGGTGTCTCATCACAGTGTAGTGGGTGTAGATCTGGTGGGGTGTGCACCTGAGCCTGCTGTCTCACGTGAGAGTGTCACTAAGGCGTTGGTGTCTCGTCATGGCATCGTGGGCTATGGATCTGGGTGGGGTGGAGTGCTCTTAGCATGGCCTTTGTGATTATGGACCAGGGAGATTTTCAGGGGCAGAAGATTGTATAGCTTGGTGTGGGGGTGATGACATTACTGTGTCAAAGCTCATTGAACTGTCTGCTAGAGGTGTGATTGTGTGGACTAACTTCTCTCCTATAAAAGCTGGTTAATTTTAAAACCCTAGATTTAAAAGTACTGAGAAAATTGACTTCCAAATTGTGTTTTATCTTGTTGAATAGTAAATATACTACCACATAAATAGGGTTGAGAAGAGAGGGCGAGGAGCTGGAGCTCTGGGTGTGAGGAGGTTGGGCCAGCAGAGGGAAGGAGAAGTGGCTGCTGACTGTGCCTGCTTCTTCTCTGCGTGTGTTCTCTGTCAGTCCTTACTCTCTGCTCTAGGAGTTGTGCTGGAGGTCCTAAAGCCCATGGTCCTTCTCTAGGTGGAATCTTTCCTGTGTCCTTGCTCTCTGTGCCCAGGTGCTGTGCTGAGTCGTAAAAACAGTGATCTGAGCAGCTTCAGCCCCAGGCTGATCAGACCCAGGAGCATTTGTGCACAGCAGGGACTGTAGTGTGTCTGTCCTGCTGTTGTGCTGTGGCGTAGAAGAATGCTGAGAAGAGGGCACTGTGCGCCAACCCCAGTGTGGCAGGCATCGCAAGCCCTCTGTCCCTCCTGGTGAACCCTGCATCCCCTCCTTTCCCTGTGATTTGTTAGGTGTTTACATGTCCACGACTTGCAGACCCATTGTCGAGCCTTGGACTTTTTGCCACAATGCTCTTGGTTACCTGAGCGTGTACTGGGCCTCTTCCTGCCTGTTTCATAGAAATAGGTTCATCCTCTCGTGCCCGGGCCCTCTGAGCTGATATAGCCATCATGGCAGAACCTGACCCTGTGCTTCCTATGTGCCTCATCTACTTCTCCCAGTTACTCCTCCTCCTGCACTCATGCAGGACCACGTTGTCTTTCTTCCATGTTCCTTAACCAGCCTTGAGGTCACCACTTCACGGTGCAGTCACTACTCTTAAATCCATCTATTCACTGACATGGTCTTTCCAAACAACACGTGCAGTGGTCATTTCTGTGCTTCAAACAAACAAAAATGTACCAACACCCAAGAGGTGAGGGCTGTATGTCTTAAGTGACCTTCAAACCTGCAAGAGGTCGCTGGCTCTCCCCACCTTGTGCTGTGGGGTGCAGGCTCCTGGCTCCTCCTGTGGACCTCCTCACCTTGTGCTGTGGGGTGCAGGCTCCTGGCTCCTCCTGTGGACCTCCTCACCTTGTGCTGTGGGGTACAGCTCCTGGCTCCTCCTGTGGACCTCCTCACCTTGTGCTGTGGGGTGCAGGCTCCTGGCTCCTCCTGTGGACCTCCTCACCTTGTGCTGTGGGGTGCAGGCTCCTGGCTCCTCCTGTGGACCTCCTCACCTTGTGCTGTGGGGTGCAGGCTCCTGGCTACTCCTGTGGACCTCCTCACCTTGTGCTGTGGGCTGCAGCTCCTGGCTCCTCCTGTGGACCTCCTCACCTTGTGCTGTGGGGTGCAGGCTCCTGGCTCCTCCTGTGGACCTCCTCACCTTGTCCTGTGGGGTGCAGGCTCCTGGCTCCTCCTGTGGACCTCCTCACCTTGTGCTGTGGGGTACAGCTCCTGGCTCCTCCTGTGGACCTCCCCACCTTGTGCTGTGGGGTGCAGCTCCTGGCTCCTGTGGACCTCCCCACCTTGTGCTGTGGGGTGCAGCTCCTGGCTCCTCCTGTGGACCTCCCCACCTTGTGCTGTGGGGTGCAGGCTCCTAGCTCCTCCTGTGGACCTCCTCACCTTGTGCTGTGGGGTGCAGGCTCTTGGCTCCTCCTGTGGACCTCCTCACCTTGTGCTGTGGGGTACAGGCTCCTGGCTCCTCCTGTGGACCTCCCCACCTTGTGCTGTGGGGTGCAGCTCCTGGCTCCTCCTGTGGACCTCCCCACCTTGTGCTGTGGGGTGCAGGCTCCTGGCTCCTCCTGTGGACCTCCTCACCTTGTGCTGTGGGGTGCAGGCTCCTGGCTCCTCCTGTGGACCTCCTCACCTTGTGCTGTGGGGTACAGCTCCTGGCTCCTCCTGTGGACCTCCTCACCTTGTGCTGTGGGGTACAGCTCCTGGCTCCTCCTGTGGACCTCCTCACCTTGTGCTGTGGGGTGCAGGCTCCTGGCTCCTCCTGTGGACCTCCTCACCTTGTGCTGTGGGGTACAGCTCCTGGCTCCTCCTGTGGATCTCCTCACCTTGTGCTGTGGGGTGCAGGCTCCTGGCTCCTCCTGTGGACCTCCCCACCTTGTGCTGTGGGGTACAGCTCCTGGCTCCTCCTGTGGACCTCCCCACCTTGTGCTGTGGGGTGCAGGCTCCTGGCTCCTCCTGTGGACCTCCCCACCTTGTGCTGTGGGGTGCAGGCTCCTGGCTCCTCCTGTGGACCTCCCCACCTTGTGCTGTGGGGTGCAGGCTCCTGACTCCTCCTGTGGACCTCCCCACCTTGTGCTGTGGGGTGCAGGCTCCTGGCTCCTCCTGTGGACCTCCTCACCTTGTGCTGTGGGGTACAGCTCCTGGCTCCTCCTGTGGACCTCCTCACCTTGTGCTGTGGGGTACAGCTCCTGGCTCCTCCTGTGGACCTCCTCACCTTGTGCTGTGGGGTACAGCTCCTGGCTCCTCCTGTGGATCTCCTCACCTTGTGCTGTGGGGTACAGGTCCTGGCTCTTCCTGTGGACCTCCTCACCTTGTGCTGTGGGGTACAGCTCCTGGCTCCTCCTGTGGACCTCCTCACCTTGTGCTGTGGGGTGCAGGCTCCTGGCTCCTCCTGTGGACCTCCCCACCTTGTGCTGTGGGGTGCAGGCTCCTGGCTCCTCCTGTGGACCTCCTCACCTTGTGCTGTGGGGTACAGCTCCTGGCTCCTCCTGTGGACCTCCCCACCTTGTGCTGTGGGGTGCAGCTCCTGGCTCCTCCTGTGGACCTCCCCACCTTGTGCTGTGGGGTGCAGGCTCCTGGCTCCTCCTGTGGACCTCCCCACCTTGTGCTGTGGGGTGCAGGCTCCTGGCTCCTCCTGTGGACCTCCTCACCTTGTGCTGTGGGGTACAGCTCCTGGCTCCTCCTGTGGACCTCCCCACCTTGTGCTGTGGGGTGCAGGCTCCTGGCTCCTCCTGTGGACCTCCCCACCTTGTGCTGTGGGGTGCAGGCTCCTGGCTCCTCCTGTGGACCTCCTCACCTTGTGCTGTGGGGTACAGCTCCTGGCTCCTCCTGTGGACCTCCTCACCTTGTGCTGTGGGCTGCAGCTCCTGGCTCCTCCTGTGGACCTCCCCACCTTGTGCTGTGGGGTGCAGGCTCCTGGCTCCTCCTGTGGACCTCCTCACCTTGTGCTGTGGGGTGCAGCTCCTGGCTCCTCCTGTGGACCTCCTCACCTTGTGCTGTGGGGTGCAGGCTCCTGGCTCCTCCTGTGGACCTCCCCACCTTGTGCTGTGGGGTGCAGGCTCCTGGCTCCTCCTGTGGACCTCCTCACCTTGTGCTGTGGGGTACAGCTCCTGGCTCCTCCTGTGGACCTCCTCACCTTGTGCTGTGGGGTGCAGGCTCCTGGCTCCTCCTGTGGACCTCCCCACCTTGTGCTGTGGGGTGCAGCTCCTGGCTCCTCCTGTGGACCTCCTCACCTTGTGCTGTGGGGTACAGCTCCTGGCTCCTCCTGTGGACCTCCTCACCTTGTGCTGTGGGGTGCAGCTCCTGGCTCCTCCTGTGGACCTCCTCACCTTGTGCTGTGGGGTACAGCTCCTGGCTCCTCCTGTGGACCTCCCCACCTTGTGCTGTGGGGTACAGCTCCTGGCTCCTCCTGTGGACCTCCTCACCTTGTGCTGTGGGGAACAGCTCCTGGCTCCTCCTGTGGACCTCCTCACCTTGTGCTGTGGGGTACAGCTCCTGGCTCCTCCTGAGGACCTCCTCACCTTGTGCTGTGGGCTGCAGCTCCTGGCTCCTCCTGTGGACCTCCCCACCTTGTGCTGTGGGGTACAGCTCCTGGCTCCTCCTGTGGACCTCCCCACCTTGTGCTGTGGGGTGCAGGCTCCTGGCTCCTCCTGTGGACCTCCTCACCTTGTGCTGTGGGCTGCAGGCTCCTGGCTCCTCCTGTGGACCTCCCCACCTTGTGCTGTGGGGTGCAGCTCCTGGCTCCTCCTGTGGACCTCCCCACCTTGTGCTGTGGGGTACAGCTCCTGGCTCCTCCTGTGGACCTCCCCACCTTGTGCTGTGGGGTGCAGCTCCTGGCTCCTCCTGTGGACCTCCTCACCTTGTGCTGTGGGGTGCAGGCTCCTGGCTCCTCCTGTGGACCTCCCCACCTTGTGCTGTGGGGTGCAGCTCCTGGCTCCTCCTGTGGACCTCCTCACCTTGTGCTGTGGGGTACAGCTCCTGGCTCCTCCTGTGGACCTCCCCACCTTGTGCTGTGGGGTGCAGGCTCCTGGCTCCTCCTGTGGACCTCCTCACCTTGTGCTGTGGGGTACAGCTCCTGGCTCCTCCTCTGGACCTCCTCACCTTGTGCTGTGGGGTGCAGGCTCCTGGCTACTCCTGTGGACCTCCTCACCTTGTGCTGTGGGGTGCAGGCTCCTGGCTACTCCTGTGGACCTCCTCACCTTGTGCTGTGGGGTGCAGGCTCCTGGCTCCTCCTGTGGACCTCCTCACCTTGTGCTGTGGGGTGCAGGCTCCTGGCTCCTCCTCTGGACCTCCTCACCTTGTGCTGTGGGCTGCAGGCTCCTGGCTCCTCCTGTGGACCTCCCCACCTTGTGCTGTGGGGTACAGCTCCTGGCTCCTCCTGTGGACCTCCTCACCTTGTGCTGTGGGGTGCAGCTCCTGGCTCCTCCTGTGGACCTCCCCACCTTGTGCTGTGCGGTGCAGCTCCTTGCTCCTGAGGACCTCCCACTTTGTGCCTCGCCGGGTGGCTTCTTCCTCTGTGGGTCTCTTCTTTCTGTGAATCCTACTCTGTCCTCCACATGTGCATGAACCCCTAGGTGTTCCCAAGGTGTGGCCCCCCTGCCTCCCACTGGGGCCTGTGTCCCCACTCTGCCCCTGTGCTGTAAGGCCGCCTGACTCCTCGTGGGCCTGTGTCTTGTTCTCCTTTCTGGAGCTCAGCAGCTGGTGGCTCCGTCCTCCTTTCTCTGTGTGGGACAGCTTGTGTATGTTGCTCCTTCTCCTTCTCCTGCCTCTTTTCTCAGACACTGCTCTGTGTGTTTATTAAACGTCTTACAGTCTCCTTTCATGTCTGAATTTCTAAGATCTTTGAATTATTCTTTTCTATGAATCCTGTCTTCCTTTTTATTCAGCACTTATGTTGCTGTATGCAAAAGCATTATGACTCTCCTGACACTGCCTGGTTGGCCACCTGTGTCTAGTCCACCTTTTGCCATCCTGCCCGTGGTTCACGTCCGGCCTTCTCCTGCCCTGGTCCACGCCTGGGCTCCTCCCGCTTCTGGGCCACGTCCAGGCTCTTCCAGCTTCTTGTCCACGTCCTGGCTCGTCCTTCCTGTGTCCACTACTGGGCTCCTCCCAGCCGTGGTCCACATCCTGGCTCCTCCCGCTCCTGGTCCATGGCCTGGCTCCTCCCGCTCCTGGTCCACGGCCTGGCTCTCCTGGTCCATGGCCTGGCTCTTCCCGCTCCTAGTCCACATCCTGGCTCGTCCCTCCTGTGGTCCACTTCTGGGCTCCTCCCGCCCGTGATCCACATCCTGGCTCCTCCCGCCCGTGATCCACATCCTGGCTCCTCCCGCTCCTGGTCCATGGCCTGGCTCTCCTGGTCCATGGCCTGGCTCCTCCCGCTCCTAGTCCACATCCGGGCTCATGCTGTTCGTGGTCCACCTCTGGGCACATGTCGCCATTAGCTCTTCCTGGATCCTCAGGGCACTGGCCCAAGTGATCTCAGAAAACGAATGCACCTACTATGGCCTGGACGGAAGGCAGTGCCAAGGATGGACTCTGGCTCTGGGTTGTGCAGGTTCTTGATGGTGTTGAGTCCCACAGGCCACTCCAGCAGGGCATCCCAGGGCCCCTCTCCCACGGGTGCCCCGCCTCACACTGAGGGTGTCCTGACTCTAGGTCGACGGGGACAAAGCAGTGTTTTGTTTTAATTTGAGATTTTCTGTTGCTAAAGGTATATTTGGAGCAGTTTCATTTTCTGGGTGGAGCTGTGGGTGCAGTGGGTCTCTGCCTGCTCTCTGGGCTGCTGTGTTTCCTGGAGGTGTGCCCCGTCTGCAGCTCTCTGGGCTGGTCACCCTGTGGGTGCAGTGGGTCTCTGCCTGCTGTGTTTCCTATAGGTGAGCCCCGTCTGCAGCTCTCTGGGCTGGTCACCCTGTGGGCGCAGTGGGTCTCTGCCTGCTCTCTGGGCTGCTTTGTTTCCTGGAGGTGAGCCCCGTCTGCCGCTCTCTGGGCTGGTCACCCTGTGGGTGCAGTGGGTCTCTGCCTGCTCTCTGTGGGCTGCTGTGTTTCCTGTAGGTGAGCCCCGTCTGCAGCTCTCTGGGCTGGTCACCCTGTGGGCGCAGTGGGTCTCTGCCTGCTCTCTGTGGGCTGCTGTGTTTCCTGGAGGTGAGCCCCGTCTGCAGCTCTCTGGGCTGGTCACCCTGTGGGTGCAGTGGATCTCTGCCTGCTGTGTTTCCTGGAGGTGAGCCCCGTCTGCCGCTCTCTGGGCTGGTCACCCTGTGGGCACAGTGGGTCTCTGCCTGCTCTCTGTGGGCTGCTGTGTTTCCTGTAGGTGAGCCCCGTCTGCAGCTCTCTGGGCTGGTTACCCTGTGGGTGCAGTGGGTCTCTGCCTGCTGTGTTTCCTGTAGGTGAGCCCCGTCTGCAGCTCTCTGGGCTGGTCACCCTGTGGGCGCAGTGGGTCTCTGCCTGCTCTCTGGGCTGTTGTGTTTCCTGTAGGTGAGCCCCATCTGCAGCTCTCTGGGCTGGTCACCCTGTGGGTGCAGTGGGTCTCTGCCTGCTGTGTTTCCTATAGGTGAGCCCCGTCTGTAGCTCTCTGGGCTGGTCACCCTGTGGGCGCAGTGGGTCTCTGCCTGCTCTCTGGGCTGCTTTGTTTCCTGGAGGTGAGCCCCGTCTGCAGCTCTCTGGGCTGGTCACCCTGTGGGCGCTGTCACTGCAGCGCCTCATCTCATTCTTTTCTCTTTATGGCGGGGGGGGGGGGGGTGGGGGGTGGGGGTGGTGGGGATTTTGCCCTTGATTGTTTGCTTTTTGCTTTTTTTTTTTTTTTTTTTGGTAGTTTTTGCCTCCGAACTGATTTATTTTCAGTTCCTTGCTTTCTGTTACGATCAAAGCAGAATACCTCTGTTTGAACAGCATCCTCTAAGCTTTGACATGCATGCCTTTGTCATCAAGTTCTGTATAAATGGTAATTTCCCTTATGTTTTTCTATTTAACCAAAACGTCAGTTTGTCTACTTTTAATTTATACTGTAGACAACAGTCTGCTGCTTAGTGGTGCCTGCAAGGTGCCTGTCACTGGAGGTGTGCTCATGATAGTATTCGCCCCAGGACTCTCCTAGGCCTGTGTCCAGTTCCTTCCCCTATGGCGGCTGCTCTGAGACCCCCAAGGGGTGGCAGGTCAGCTTTGAGGTGTTGGTTCAGCAAGACAGAAGAGGCCGGTCTCCAGAACATACTCAGTGACCACCCAGCTTCCTGGCAGACAGGGAGGGCAGCGGCCAGCACACATACACCAGCTGCAGGAGCAAGGGTGCCGAGGGGCTGTGGGCCAGAGCCCTCCCTGGGGCCAGGTGTTCCCCGGGCCTGGCATTCCCTGGTAGGTTTCCCACAGAGTGTGACTGGTAGGCGTGGATCAATCTGGAGGGGTCCCCTCGGGTCAGGCTGTGGCTGAGAGGGGTGCTCATGGTGTGGGGTCAGGAGAGGGTTTGGAGGTGGCCACCAGGAGACCACTGGACAAGATGGGTGTGTGGGCCACCACTGCGAGGATCAGGAGGTGCTGATGGAACGTGTGTGCAGCCTCTGGCTCCAGGGTCCTGCCCAGACACCTGGTGGGCATAGTCTCTTCATGGGCACCTCTTAGTGTTCTTTACCATTCACCCCACTACCGAGTGTCTCAGTAAAATAGCACTTTCGCTGTTGGGGGGTTCTTAGTGTTGGTTGTTGAGGCTGAAGTGAGTTTTGTTTTAATTGCTGTTGCCAGGTTGGTGTCTTGCCAGAGCCTGTGATCATGGAAGCACCTATTTTACTAATCAGCATGAACGCAGTTCCTCTCCCTGTCCCCACCAGCAGTGTTGCCTGGGGTTCCTGCTGTTCGTGGGGGACCAGTGCATGCGCACCAGCAGCCTCTGGGCAGGGACCTGTGCCCCCAGCTCGGTGGTGGCCGGCCTCAGGACTGGGTCGCAGTCATACTCTGCTCTGGTGTGTTTCAGTGAGGTATGAAGTGGAGCCAACACGGGACGCTCGGGCCCTTCAGCCGTGCCTCATGGTGACTGACTTCAGACACCTGCCAGGCCACTCAGGGGACTCAGGGCCCAGCGTCTGTGCTGAGGTGGAATCATGGACATCCTCTGCTAGGCATAAAACCAAAATTTTAGACTTGTAGAGAAACCAGAGAGTGGGATAAATCCAGTACCCAGTGTCAGTCCAACCCCGTGGCAGTCTCTGGCCTGCTCTCGTAGGCTTGCCTTTTGTTTTTTCGTTCTTTCTTTTTTTCTTTTTTTTAGAGAGAGAGAGAGAGAAAATTTTAATTTTTTGGTTTTCGGCGGACACAACATCTTTGTTGGTATGTGGTGCTGAGGATCGAACCCGGGCCGCACGCCCGCCAGGCGAGCGCGCTACCGCTTGAGCCCCATCCCCAGCCCTTGCCTTTTCTTTTAAAAATAGCGTTAATGGGGCTGGGGATGTGGCTCAAGCAGTAGCGCGCTCGCCTGGCATGCGTACGGCCCGGGTTCGATCCTTAGCACCACATACAAAGATGTTGTGTTCACTGAAAACTGAAAAATAAATATTAAAAAATTCTCTTTTAAAAAAAAATAGCGTTAATGAAATACAACGGCATATACCATGCAGTTTAGCTGGGGGAAGGCGCCGGCCCGTGCTCACTTGTGGGGTGGGATCTGGATGCTGTCTTCCGTGGCTGGTTCCTGACACTAGCACGGGGTTTCAGAGCCTGTCCAGGCTACAGGGTGTCCGCTCTGCACTGGGGCGTGACCTTCCTCAGTGTGCACACCAGGCTGTCACATGTGCCCATCCACGCACCTGTGATGCACGCTGGGGCTGCTTCCAGCGTGTGAATGACGTCAGCTCTTCTCTGCACGGTCTCCCCAGTGTTTGTTCAAAGAGTAAACATGGAATCGCATTTGCATTCCTGGAATAAACTCTGCTTGTCGTCATTTGCCCACTAGTGTGCCACTCTTGCACATCGGTGGACTGCGCTGGGGTGTTAGCCTTGTGCCTCTGCAGTCACATGTCCCTTGGTCTGAGGTTTGTGACTTCTGCTCTTACGTCGCGTCGGCTTCCTGAGAAGATTCAGGCATCCTCTAAGGTTGGTCTCCCCCGTGGTCTGCAGCAGCTCCACATTGGTCAGCAGTTCAGAGCACCGTGAAGGGTCCTGAGCTTCGGAACTGGGTGTCATTTTCAGTGGGAGAGCTAGGTCTCCCTCCTTCCCAGTCTTTCCGGCTCCCTGGTCGTGTCTTGGATGAACGTTGTAGTTGATGCTTACAAGGAACGGCCTGTCCTAGTAGACTTTCAGAGTCACCTGTAAGACTGAGTGGTCTTCTTTCAGGTCACTGTGCTAATGTGCCCGTGGTCACCTGTCTTTTATTGAATCCATTGGTGTGTATATTTCTCTTTTTTCCTTAGCCAGGTGTGCAAAGACTTTCGTGTCTTAGTCTTTGTAAACTTTTGTTTTGGATTCATTCTCTGCTGTTCATGGCTCATGGTTCCAGCCTTGCTCGCCTCTTCCCCACATTGGATGATTGTTCTCCATGTTTTTGTTTTTCTTTCCGCTCCAGTCATTTCAGTAGAATTCTTGGAAACGCTTAGTCCTTTGCAGAGTATTTGCTCGGCTTGCTTATTTCCCTTTCCTTTCTAGAGATCCTGTTAGGTGGGTATGGATACTTTTATATTTTATCCAAACCTCTTTGCTCTTAAAACATGGGTTTTCTCTGTGTCTCTTTCCTTTTTTAGGACTTTGTAGGAAAACGCCTAAGCTTGACTTTATGCCCCCCGTGTTCTTCCCTGGTAGGTTCTGGTGAGCCTGACCGTGGACCTCTTGGCTTGTGATGGCCTGCTCATGCCTTGGTTTGGTAGGTTGCTGCGTCTCCTCATGCAGGGCTCCCGTTACTCTCTGTGTCCCAGTGCTCGCCCAGCGATTTCAGGCAGAGGGCTGCGGAGCGGAGATGGTGAGCTGGAGAGGTCCCAGCTGCCAGTGGCCCTCTGTGGTGGAGGACATGGCCTCACAGTCACTGTGCTCATGCCACCCCACTCTGCCGTGGCTGTGCTTTCCTGAGGCAGTGACAGGTGGCCCTGCGGTGGCAGCCTTGGCTCTCTGTCATGTCGCCTAGTGCCAGGTGGGATGGAGCCTGTCGTGGCCAGAAAGCTGTGCCCAGGCCTGGCCGGTGGTGCCCTCCCTGTCCCACAAGTGCATCTGGCTCTCCTGGTCCCGTTGTTTCTCAGGGGAGGACTTCTCTGTGTGTCTTCAGGGCGGGGTGGCAGGGAAGGAGCAGTGGCACCTTCTGGTCTGCTGTCCTGGGCAGGATCAGGAGCCGTGCACCTTAGTCTTCTGGGCTCATCAGTGACCCTCATCAAGCCGCGTGCCTTGGGGCGGTCCCTGTTCCACATATCTCAGCACTTACGGACCGGAGTGTTCAGAGAGGGTCGTGCAAGGAGTGACTGCCGTGCTGAAGGCGTGAAGGCAGGACCCGAGCCATTAGGAACTTGGTCTGCACAAAGGCTCGGGATCCTTGAGGTCACTTCAGAGGTGGAAGCTGCAGTGTGACGTGTGGCCTTTGATGCAGCGGGGCTGTGCTGGACCCTGCTCTCTGGGTAGGAAGTGGCCGCTGTGAGGAGCCTGGACCCAGGGCCAGGCAGTGGCAGGGGTGTGTGCCCTGACCTTGGCTCCCCCACTCAGATGCCCTTCTTCATTCCTGGGTGTGTGGCATCCCCTGGGTGTTGATCAGTGACACTGCGCCATTCTGTGTCACCCTCATGTGCTGTGAAAGTAAACTGATGACTGCTCCCAATTTCAAAGCCACAGAAAGTGCTCTCCGAGGCCCTGAAACTCTGTGGTTTGTCCCCTTCCTCCCTGCCACCTGCCACCCTCGTGGGGGACATCTCCTGCCGCCTTGGACTTGCTGCTCCCGCACCGTGCCATGTGTACACCAGCTCAGCATTTCTGAACGTCTGCTCCTTGCTCTCTGGAAGCTTCTCCACCCATCCATCTTCGTGCAGGTGTGACCTTCTCAGCAAGGCATCCTCGGTGGCCTCCTGGAGACCACCGTGGCCACATGGCAGCACTGCATGCCCCTTCCTCACCCGGCCCTTCTGTGGGTACTCACACAGCCTTCCAGCACACACCGCGGCTTACCGTACCTCCTGGGACACGTGGACAGCCTGTCCTGGTGTCCCCTAGGATGTCTATCATGGTGCCACCTGGGACATGTGGCAGCCTGTCCCTGTGTCCCCTCGGATGCCTGTCACTGTGCCCCTGGGACATATTACATCCTGTCATGGTGTCCCCAGGAGGCACCACATCCTGTCGTGGTGTTACTCAGGGCACACTGCAGCCTGTCACAGTCCCTAGGGCATGCTATGGCCTCTCATGGTGTCACCTAGGGTACACTGCAGCCTGTCACCGTGATCCTTAGGGCATGCTGCAGCCTGTGTGCTTCCCCTAGGATGACTGTCATATGTCACCCAGGATGCTGGTGACAGTATACACTACCCTATCACGGTGTCCCTGGGGACATGCTACTGCATATTGTCCTGTCATCTTTAGTTCTCCACAGCATGTCGCAGTGACAAGACCTGCGGCCTTCTCTGGCTGTCCTGGCCCAGCTCCGGGACCTGAGCATGCATGGCTCAGCAAGAGTGTGGGGAATGCTAAAATGGGGTTGTCAGGTGGGGGAGCAGAGCCCTGAGGTACTCGGTCCAGAAGGAGAGCATTTGAAAGCCCAGTAAGCAGGAGCATGCGTTCAGGAATAAGGTAGAAATTTATCTTAGTTCACTAAGACTTTTCAATTAATGTTCTGCGAAGTTTACAATTTATATAAAACTTACTTCTTGAAAAATATGATTCTGTGTATAAAAGACAATAAGGAGTCTGTATGTTTGTGTATTTAATAAACAGCAGCTTAGTATTGACAGGATACCTCCTGAGATCTCACTTAATTCTATTTTTGGGGAAATGTTTTCTTCATAAAACTATTCGTTGAACATTGAAAGCCTGGGGCAGGTAGTAATTCATGTCATATCAATGTTTTTAAAAACTCGCAATAATATTTTTCATATTTTAGAATGTTTTTCTAATCCTTTTTATGAGTTTTAATTCCATGTTTGATTTTCATGTTTAGCTGGCAAAGTAGGAATCTTCTTGAGCCACTTGTGCTTTTATTCAAGCATTTCTTTTCTTTCTTGTAGGTTTGCTCTGAGGCCACATTAATGAGACATATGGAGTCACCTTTGACAACATCACCTGGGAGAGACTGATGTCTTTGTCCATAAAAAGCCATGTGGACAACAAATAGCGGAGGAGCCGAGTGGCCAGTGCTGCGCCTTTTAGTATCATCGATATGTTTGTTAAAGCGTCAAGACAGAGGATTTGTGCATGAAGAAAACAGTTTGTTCATCAGTGTTATTTTTAGCAGCTTTTAAAAATTCTCATCTTACTGTTACACCGCTCCTGCAGCATCTAAGACGTAAAAGTCTCCACCTTGTCTAAGTAGCTTTCCTTCTGTCCCCGGGAACTTCATCGGCTGACCCAGTTCCTGCACATCCAGGTCTTCAGAGGCTCTGCACCAGGGAGACATGGACTTGGGGGCTCAGGCTGCACTGCGGGACTGCAGTGGGCTTCAGCGGACGGTTCGAGACGTCGCCCGTCGCCCTCAGAGCCCTCACCTGCGTGTGTGGGTCCTGGCGTCGGTGCGGACCGTGGCCTGAGCATGGCCTGGGTGAAGTTCCTGCGGAAGCCTGGGGGCAGCCTTGGGAGAGCCTACCAGCCGGGCAGCACACTGTCACTGGCACCCACCAAGGGCCTGCTGAACGAGCCTGGGCAGAACAGCTGCTTCCTCAACAGCGCTGTCCAGGTGAGCTGTGAGGCGTCTCCCCCGAGAGCAGAGGCGCTGTGGGACGGGTGGCTGGTTGGTGGCACTGTCAGTGGGGACACAGTGGGCATTTGGGCTTTTATGGTCAAGGGAAATGGTTTTCCACCAGGATGGGGTATGACTGTGATGCTATAAAGCACTCTTACTTAAAATGTTCAGTTCATTAAATGTCACCTTGCTGCCTTTCAGAAGAAATCCAGGGACGCCCCAGTAGAGAGGATCCAACGCAGCAGCTATGTGGCTGCGAGGGTAATGGCGCTTTCTCAGTGGTCACACCCGCTCCCCCTCTGCCGTGCCGTTCTGCCTGCTCTGGGCCTTGACTTGAGCACCCCTGCACTGGGGACCTTGAAGGTTGATCCTTTGGCTGCAGTTCTTGCAGAAGCTCTTTTAATTACAAATTGTACTTCCTATTTTCTTGCCTCAGATAAGTGGCCTTTTTAGGTGTACCCTGGTTCATATTCAGAAAAGTTCCAGACTTTTCTATCTTCCTGAGAACTAAAAGGAGCACTGCTTTAATAAGCAGATTGGGACTGTCAGGCATGGAGACACCTGTGTCATCGAGGCCCTCCACATGGGACAGATGTCACAGATTGTCAGTGCACGGACATCTGACTGATACTTGGTGTCTTGGTGGCCTTCCAGCTGAGAAGAGACCTCATGGACTATGTCAGGTGTGCAGAAATCTGACTGACGGCCGACTTCTCAGTGGCCCTCCACCTGAGGGTTCACCTAGAGACAGAAGACCAATGGAATTAAGAGAGCATTGGTCCTCATTGACTTTAAGACCCCAAAGGAGTCACTGTTCTGTCCTGGCATGACGATTTCTTCTGCTTAAGTATTATGAGAAGAGAGAAAATGCCTGGTGAAGGGAACTGGGTATGAGGAAATGTCCCGGAAGGTCTGCGCTGAGAGGCTCTGCACGTCAGACCTCTCCTGCTCTTTGATTTCAGCTTCTCCCGCGGGTTCTGTGTTTCTCCTTAGTTCCTCCAAAACTACATGGTTTAGGGAACAAAAGGCAGGTAACAAGAGCAAATTCTCAGGATATGTTCATAGGAGAGAAACTCAAGGGTTTCCCATTCTGGGGTGGAGGACCCAGTCACACGGAGGTGGCTGCCTAGGAACTCTCCTGTCTCCTCAGTGTTTCCTGTCCCCTGTGGAGGACCCAGTCACACGGAGGTGGCTGCCTAGGAACTCTCCTGTCTCCTCAGTGTTTCCTGTCCCCTGTGGAGGACCCAGTCACACGGAGGTGGCTGCCTAGGAACTCACCTGTCTCCTCAGTGTTTCCTGTCCCCTGTGGAGGACCCAGTCACACGGAGGTGGCTGCCTAGGAACTCACCTGTCTCCTCAGTGTTTCCTGTCCCCCTGTGGAGGACCCAGTCACATGGAGGTGGCTGCCTAGGAACTCTCCTACCTCCTCAGTGTTTCCTGTCCCCCTGTGGAGGACCCAGTCACACGGAGGTGGTTGCTTAGGAACTCTCCTACCTCCTCAGTGTTTCCTGTCCCCCTGTGGAGGACCCAGTCACATGGAGGTGGCTGCTTAGGAACTCTCCTGTCTCCTCAGTGTTTCCTGTCCCCTGTGGAGGACCCAGTCACATGGAGGTGGCTGCCTAGGAACTCTCCTGTCTCCTCAGTGTTTCCTGTCCCCTGTGGAGGACCCAGTCACATGGAGGTGGCTGCTTAGGAACTCTCCTGTCTCCTCAGTGTTTCCTGTCCCCAGTGGAGGACCCAGTCACATGGAGGTGGCTGCCTAGGAACTCTCCTGTCTCCTCAGTGTTTCCTGTCCCCTGTGGAGGACCCAGTCACATGGAGGTGGCTGCCTAGGAACTCTCCTGTCTCCTCAGTGTTTCCTGTCCCCTGTGGAGGACCCAGTCACATGGAGGTGGCTGCCTAGGAACTCTCCTGTCTCCTCAGTGTTTCCTGTCCCCCTGTGGAGGACCCAGTCACACGGAGGTGGCTGCCTAGGAACTCTCCTGTCTCCTCAGTGTTTCCTGTCCCCTGTGGAGGACCCAGTCACACGGAGGTGGCTGCCTAGGAACTCTCCTGTCTCCTCAGTGTTTCCTGTCCCTGTGGAGGACCCAGTCACACGGAGGTGGCTGCCTAGGAACTCTCCTGTCTCCTCAGTGTTTCCTGTCCCCTGTGGAGGACCCAGTCACATGGAGGTGGCTGCCTAGGAACTCTCCTGTCTCCTCAGTGTTTCCTGTCCCCTGTGGAGGACCCAGTCACACGGAGGTGGTTGCTTAGGAACTCTCCTGTCTCCTCAGTGTTTCCTGTCCCCCTGTGGAGGACCCAGTCACACGGAGGTGGCTGCCTAGGAACTCTCCTGTCTCCTCAGTGTTTCCTGTCCCCCTGTGGAGGACCCAGTCACACGGAGGTGGTTGCTTAGGAACTCTCCTGTCTCCTCAGTGTTTCCTGTCCCCTGTGGAGGACCCAGTCACACGGAGGTGGCTGCCTAGGAACTCTCCTGTCTCCTCAGTGTTTCCTGTCCCCTGTGGAGGACCCAGTCACATGGAGGTGGCTGCCTAGGAACTCTCCTGTCTCCTCAGTGTTTCCTGTCCCCTGTGGAGGACCCAGTCACATGGAGGTGGCTGCTTAGGAACTCTCCTGTCTCCTCAGTGTTTCCTGTCCCCTGTGGAGGACCCAGTCACATGGAGGTGGCTGCTTAGGAACTCTCCTGTCTCCTCAGTGTTTCCTGTCCCCTGTGGAGGACCCAGTCACATGGAGGTGGCTGCTTAGGAACTCACCTACCTCCTCAGTGTTTCCTGTCCCCTGTGGAGGACCCAGTCACATGGAGGTGGCTGCCTAGGAACTCTCCTGTCTCCTCAGTGTTTCCTGTCCCCCTGTGGAGGACCCAGTCACATGGAGGTGGCTGCCTAGGAACTCTCCTGTCTCCTCAGTGTTTCCTGTCCCCTGTGGAGGACCCAGTCACATGGAGGTGGCTGCCTAGGAACTCTCCTGTCTCCTCAGTGTTTCCTGTCCCCTGTGGAGGACCCAGTCACATGGAGGTGGCTGCTTAGGAACTCACCTACCTCCTCGGTGTTTCCTGTCCCCTGTGGAGGACCCAGTCACATGGAGGTGGCTGCCTAGGAACTCTCCTGTCTCCTCAGTGTTTTCTGTCCCCTGTGGAGGACCCAGTCACATGGAGGTGGCTGCCTAGGAACTCTCCTGTCTCCTCAGTGTTTCCTGTCCCCTGTGGAGGACCCAGTCACATGGAGGTGGCTGCCTAGGAACTCTCCTGTCTCCTCAGTGTTTCCTGTCCCCTGTGGAGGACCCAGTCACACGGAGGTGGCTGCCTAGGAACTCTCCTGTCTCCTCAGTGTTTCCTGTCCCCTGTGGAGGACCCAGTCACATGGAGGTGGCTGCCTAGGAACTCTCCTGTCTCCTCAGTGTTTCCTGTCCCCTGTGGAGGACCCAGTCACATGGAGGTGGCTGCCTAGGAACTCTCCTGTCTCCTCGGTGTTTCCTGTCCCCTGTGGAGGACCCAGTCACAGGGAGGTTCTGGGTCCTACCTCCTCAGGTGTCCTGGCCCCTCTGCAGGCATCCCGTCTCACGTTTTTTGGGTTGCTGAAGTTGCCCCACAACCCACTGATGGTTTCCTTCTCTCCTGACTTTGTGTTTCTCTTTCATGTGTCTTCTGTGACTGCCTTTCAGTTCATTCATCTTTTCTGTCCTACGTCTCATCTGCTGTCAGTCCCATTAATTTCATTTTTGTCTTTGATGCTGCCGGTCTCACTGTGGAAGTGTCCTAACATCCTTCTCCTGTCTCTGGGTCCGTGTTCAGTCTTACCTTTTGCCTGTTAAGCACATGAAATGAGGTGTGACTCTTGTTTTCTTGTGCTTTTCTGTCAGTAGTGCAGATACGGGATGAGTCGCAGTGACTCATTTTTCTAGCTGCCCTGTGGGTGGTTTCCCTCCTTGGCAGTCTGGTGATTTTTCATTGCAGGTGGGACAAATTTTGCCTGTTGAGTTGTGGTGTGTTCGCCTCCTCACACTATCTTGAACCTTGCATCTGTTTGGAAGCAGGTTGGCCACTTTCCTGCCAGTGGTGATTTGGCAGGACCAGGTCCTGCTTATCTGGGCTCAGTTTCTCTTGAGACTGTCTTTCTTCTTTAGCTGATGTTCTCTGAGTCTTGCAGTTTTCGGGGGCCCCTGGGAACAGCACGTCCCTGGTCCATAGAGTTCTGTGCCTTGCTCCTGGAGTCCTTTCAGCTCTTCCCAGCTCTGCCTGTAGCCCAGCCACCTGCCAGCTCCCACGGCTTCCCGAGGCTTCTCCTGGCTGCAGAGCCTGGTTTGCAAACCACCTCGCTGACAAAACAGTGCTTCAGATGGACTTTTGTCATTTTAGAAAATCAGCTTTCATGTTAGTATGCAGTTTGGGAAATGTTTTTAAATACTACTAAGAAAAAAATTGTGGCATACATTTTGCAAGAAAATACTAAAAGCAGACATTATTAAAGAGGATGGGTTTCAGCTGGGTACAGTGGCATATGCCTGTGATCCAAGCGACTTGGGAACCTGAGCAAGAGGATCACAAGTTCAAGGCCAGCCTCAGCTGGTAAGCAAGACCCTGTCTCAAAATATAAAAAGGAAAAGCACTAGGGGTGTGGCTCCATGGTTGGGCACCCCGGGTTCAATCCCTGGTAAGGAAGGGGTGGTCTTGATATGTCACAAAGTAAATTTATATGCCATTTCTCAGTTTTAGTCTTTAAATTGTTGTAATGAGGAATTTGACGAAAGGTTTGTGTTTCTTCATTAAGTGTGTGTATGTATATTGACGTTTTAGGAATAAGCAATATGTATGTTAAATTGCTGTGTGAAGGTAATGAAAAACAAAAGTTCATATTGCTAAAAAGTAGTCCACCAACTAGTTTAGACTTCAGATTTTTTAATAGTATAATATAATCATTTTAAAAAGAAATAGGATAAAGATTGTACTACTTAGAATAATTATTTTTTATAGAGATTAGCAAAACAGGCTTCACACATTCTGTACATTATTATGTTGAATAATGTACAGAGAAGTTTTTGTTTAAAAAAATTTAAAATGCTTTTTCTGTAACTTAAAATTCTCCTACTGCGTCCAATGGGCAGCACTTGCCGGGTGTGTACCTCTGCCAGGAGGTGCACCAGCTGGATGGACTCGGCTGCCTGAGCAGCCAGTGTGTGAGCTGAAGCCAGCTGTCTGCTTCTGCCTCTGCAGGCCAGAAAGCCCACCTTAGTACTGGCAGCCAGTCAAGGCAGGGGTGCCTCCGAGGCTGCAGGGGCAGAGCTGGGTTCTTCTCCACTGCTGTGGAGTGACCTGTTGGCAGCTTGTAATGGGGACCATGCCCTGCAGTGCTGCAGCAGACCTCAGCAGCTCACTGCCAACTTCTGCATTTTTGCCTCTCAGATTCAAAGAATGAAATCCACCGACAGTCATGGTAGGCAAAAGTGAAAGGATAGGATTTATTAGAGAAGAAAAAAGGAACTCCCACAAGTTGAGAGGGGACCTGGTAGCAAGCACATTTCCATCCAGTGTACTAGAGCAGAGGCTATGTAGCTCTGGGAAAGGGCAATGATGTGGCTAATCAGTTCTTGGAAAAGTACCGATGCTTTTGGTCAAAATCTGTGCTAAACTGGTATTGAATAAGTGCCAGAACTGTTGGTCAAAGTCTGTACTAAGCAGGTCTTGGAAAAGCACTGGTGCCACTGGTCAGAACCTGTGACAGGACTTGGAAAAGTACCTGCGCGGCTGCTCTGCCGCGGCCTTCTAACTGCTGTGCTTTTGCCCTTGAGTTTGCACTCACCTGGAACTTCTGCTCGGGTCCACCCCCTTTCTGTTTTTACCCTGTGCCTGGAGAAAAGGTTGGCTGGAATGTTTGGGATGATTCCACAGGTTAACCTCATGAAGTGGCCTCAATCTTCAAAAAAAAGAAAAGAAACCAGAACACTTAATGGGGGCCCATACTTGTCCTCCCTTACCCCTGGGGAGGTGTGAGCAAGCGGGAAGCAGCTGGTGCGGTGGTGTGCGTGCATGGTTGCTGATGCACATCTAGACAGAGCCGCGGCCTGTACCAGGGCTACTGACGCACATGTGTCCACACTGTGCCTAGCCCCAAGTGACCCAGTTCAGTCTTCACAGCAGCCCCTAGAGTAGATATTGTGTTTGTCATCAGTTTACTGAGAAAACTGATCTTAGGAAGTATTTTGCCCAAGTCTGACCTGAAGTTGGTAGTAGTGAACAAGAGTTGGAAGCTGAAGGCCTGCCCTTGGGGTGTGGCTGACCATAGCTGCTCTGCATTGGCAGCTCCTGCTCTCATCCCGAGCTCCTTGTGGGCGGAATGGGTTCAGTGTGGTTTGCTTTACAGTGTGATGAGAGATGACAGGAAGGGAAGTTTCTAAACATTACCAGGGGCTTAGCAAAACAGTTAAGTTCTTATGATTGATAAATGGATTAATCATATTGCGTTAGTTTCAACCAAGGCAGTGTGGAGGTTCCTCAAAAGACTAGTCACGGAACCACCATCTGGCCCAGCTACACCGCTCCTCAGTATTGATCCTAAAGAATTCAAGTTGTCATACTACAGAGTATTTGCACGCAGTGTAGCAGCACAGTTCATGGCAGCCCAGCTATGGAACCAGCCTAGGTGTCCGTCAGTGGATGAATGGGTAAAGAAAATGTGAAAATACACCATGGAGTTTTATTTATCCATTGAGTGAAATTATGTCATTTTCAGGAAAATGGGAGGAACTTGAGACCATTGTGTTTAAGTGAAATAAGTTAAATTCAGAAGGGCCAACGGCCGTATATGTTCTCTCATATGTGAAAGCTAAAAGAAAAGAAAGATGGGGGAAAGAGACTCTCATGAAAATCAAAGGGAGAGCCGCAGAGGAGAGGGACCCAAGTAGGAGGTGGGAGGTGAGGGGCAGGTGCTGGGGAGGAATATTAGCTGGGTGGTATTGTTATTTTGTGTGCAGGTACAGTATGTAACAACAAATCCCAGTGGATGCACAACTAAAGTACACCAGTGTGGAGAGAGAGAAAGCAACCTTCAAAGGGAAATTCTGAAATATTCCTTTAGTTAGTGAGTAGTTGAGAACGTAGGTGGCGTTCTGTGCGTGTTCCCACCATGCTCCTGTCACCTCTGTCCTGGCCCCTGCAGGCCCACCTCCCCTCGGTCCACCTGGCGTTATGGCCTACTGTATTTCCTCCCCGAGTGCAGTTGTTCCAGGTACCGTCCCCACCTCCTCGTCCAGGTCGCTGCCAGGCCTTCCTCTCAGCACCCTGCGCTGCTCGTTCATAGTGGGTCTTGACCGGTAGTGAGTTCTCCGTTGCTCTGTGCCTGTTTTGATTTCTCCGTGAGTCAGTGAGCGTGTTCTGCTCCATCTTCTGTGTGTGCACAGTGGGTCTTATACTTGCTGCTATTCAGTGGTTGTGCACCTCTGTTTATGTACGGAGACAAAGAAGCTCCTTATCAACCTTTTGCAACTCTCCAAATATCCAGGTTTTTCATTGTGAGCAAAGTCTCACTGCTCCTTTTTCCTTCACCTCTGTTCTTAGGTCTTATGGCAGTTGGACATATTCCGGCGAAGCTTACGGGTTCTGACTGGACATGTCTGTCAGGGAGAAGCCTGCATATTTTGTGCACTGAAGGTAACATTTTAATAGATATGAAAAATTATTATCAATTATTTCTCCAAAAATTTAACTTTGATTGTTGACGTATTTGGTCAGTCCTTGGCAGTGAGAGTGTATGGTCGAGTGGGCTTGCAGACACCTCTGCGGGTGTTTCTGCTCCTTCCTGCCCAGAGTGCCCCCTGGAGCAGGGCCAGGCTGCTGACTGAGTCCCCACAGCCCCCACCCTGCTGTCTGTTGGGGCCGCGTTCCATGCTGTGAGGAAGCCGAGCCTCTGGGGAGGCCTCGGGTGGGGGTTGTGGATGTCACCCACATGGACCTGCAGACCCGAGAGAGCCGCTTGATGTGATCACAGGTCCTGCATTCAAACCGTCCCCAGGAGGGAGTCCGTGGGGGACAGGGGTGAGCCATTCACCTGATGGCAGAGTCCGATAAAGCCAGCGTTTTCAGGGCTAAGCTTGCGGAGTTTGTTGAGGGTAGTCAACATCTGGCCTGGGCTCAGGTCGCGCAGGGCTTCCAAGGCCCTGATGCAAATCATGGCTGCCTCTGGTGGGTGGCCAGATGCGGGTCACTCTGCATGGCACGTGAAGCAGGCTGTCTGGCTGGGATGGAGAGAAGGTAGATGATGGCGGAAACAGGGTCCTGTGGACAATTCATTTTTGTAACTGAAAATCTTTTGCCCAAGAATTTAAGATTGGATGAACACATTTTAAAGATAAATGTGTTTTATTCTTTTAGGTTCTAAAATATTCTTAATGAAGACACACACATGTATACATAGGAACATAAAATTAAAAACAAAACAAAGAAATTCCATGTCTTAGATTTTCTTGTCCCTGAAAGGCTTTTTGAATAAATGGCCCAAGAGGACATTTTTTATTGTCTTCTTTCAAATGTGGTAGGGTGTCCTTGTTACAAGGCAAAGAATCAGCCTCGTCAGGTCATGGTGTCAGCTTATGTACTCTGCAGGGCATCTGAGCGTCCTGCCCCTCTGTGTCACCGAGTTTCCACCCTCCCCGTCCCATGCCCCCACCCCCAAGCACTGGCTGGCCACCGTGGCCACTGTCTGCTGAACTTCTCTGCTCCTGAGCTCGCCCGCTGCCTTCTTGGTGCATTTCTCCAGGTCCCCTTCTGTCAGTGAGGCCTGCTTGATGGACCTGGGCAGGAAAGGCCGTGTCCCTAATGCGCCCCCACCCGGCAGGCCTCAGCTGTCACCTGCGTTCCCTTCTCTCTCTGCAGTTTTTATTTTTACCTGCCCTTCCTTGTCCCACGTTATATGTGATGGCTCATTGGCATGACTGGACGGCAGCTCCTGTGTAGGTGGGACCATGGACACTGGCCGGCAGGAGGGCATGTCACAGAAGGCCTGGGGGACCAGCACCTCACCCAGAGTGCTGCTTGCCTGAGTCCAGCACTCATGATCATAGCTGTTAGAGTGTCTTAAGTGACTGTAGTCCTGGCTGCCTAATAGTGTTTGAGTCTTTATTTTTAAGTTTCTTATTCTATTAATAAAATTTTCAGCAGTAGAGAACAGGTTATTTTTTTTATTATTATTTTTTTGGTGATGCTGCTGGGATTGAACTCAGACCCGTGCATTTTAAGCAAACAGTCTACCATTGAGCTACAGCCCTGGCCAGAGCAGATTCTTTAATTACTTGCCTGGCCTGACTCTGCATTGGCTTTGGAGAACTGGAGGGACCAACCCCCTGAGCTTCCGCACCAGATGGGTTGCTTAAGTTCAATAAAGAAAATAGAAATCTAAAGTCATACCTACACTTTCACATTCTTAAATGATGTTTTATTGCTTCTTGGGTTTATGTTAAAAATATTCTCTAAGACCGGAAATTGACAACTTGGGGTGGCTTTTCTTAAGTATTTAAAGTAATCATGAGGTCTTTTCTGACTCTTACAACATGCACTTTTGCATTTTTGAAAGTAGGTTCCTGCTCTTCCTGGCTGGCGGGTTCGGTTCCACCGTGGGTACATGGCAGCCTGTGGGCGCAGAGCAGCTTGTCTCTGCCTGCTCCTGCCGGCTTTCTGCTGGGCCGTGGGCAGGGTTCCTCTGCTGCGAGTGGACCTTTGGTGTGGAAGCCGCCAGCCTGCGCTGCATTTCCCCAGTAATTGATGTGTGTGTGGACCTTGGAGCAAGCGGCGGTTCCATGTTTCGCCTGAGTGTCTCCAGGTCGTGTCATTGCTCGGTGCTCCTGGTCACTGGCACCAAGGCACTGCTGTCCTCGCTGCCTCTTGCAGACGATGTTCGCGCAGTTTCAGCACAGCCGGGAGAAAGCCCTGCCCTCCGACAACGTCAGGCATGCGCTTGCAGAGAGCTTCCGCGATGCCCAGCGCTTCCAGCTGGGCCTCATGGACGATGCCGCCGAGTGCTTCGTAAGTGCTGCGGGGTCCTGCCGCGGGGGTCTTCCTACAGGGTCCTCCGTGAGGTCCACCCGTGAGGTCCTCCCGTGCAGAGTCACCTTCACCGTCAGCAGGCGCAGATGAGACAGGGCGGTCAGTGTGTCCACGGAAGGCCCATCTCAAGGCTGACTTTAGGTCCACCTGTGTTTTCTGTTAAGCATTTGGTTTTGATTGTTTGTGCTACTCTAATTTTTACGAGTGTTAGGCCGTAAAAGTACTGGAAACTTTATCCACTGGAACACAGACCTTTGTAAGCCCTGTCCCTGAAGCGAGCGTCCTGCCTGCGGCCTCCCTGGGCCATGTCGCAGCAGTGACAGGTCCCCTGTGGATCCCCTGGCGAGGAGAGGGCTGTGGCCGCCCTGGGGAAGCGGCTCGGGCCTCACTGCAGGGGCGCGTCCTGGGGGGGACGCTCTGGGGCGTCACAGCTCTGACCCTGTGCTGGGATGTCGCCGTTTCTTCTCCCTCGTTGCAGTTTCTGTCCCACACACTCTGTAGACTCTCCTGGGACAGACCCCACGGCTCCTTCCCATGTTTCCTTAACAGCCGTATTTCACGTTCCTTAAGTAGGACTTTTTTATCTATCATTTTGTCAAAGATCAAATTAAGACCTACTTATCAAGTAGTGTCTGCCCAAAGCACTCCAGTGGGTGCCCGAGTTCCTGTGGAGTGTGGGGTGGGGCACAAGTGGCCTGTGCTGCCAGGTCTCCCTCATGGCAGGACCAGCCTGGCCTCGCCTGCTCCGCCGCTGTGTCAGAGGTGTGCTCAGGGATGGGCACTCCTGGTGTTTCCTATTTATATTTGACCCATTTCTTAAAACAAATGTTTTGAACAATACTGAACCTTAGTTTTACTTTCTTTTAAGTGAAGTTTACTCATACCTGCTCATCAAAATTCATAGTGTCCAGAAATCAGGGCTTCAATAATTGAACAGTTTCAGATGTCTTGAGGCAGAGAAGGGAGATGTGGGCTCACCTAGGTACAGTTGGAGAGTGAATGCACGTGGTCAGTTTCTCAGGATTCCTGTGAGTGGGGGTCCCTCTCCACCATCAGTGTTTCAGGCTGTATCGGCCGGCCAGTGGGTCCAAGCAGGATTTTAAAAAGCACCTGAGTTTCTACAGGTGAGGAAACCAGGAGCAGAGACTGCACTGTTTTCTAATATTAAATCCAGGTCAGCCGCCAAGGGTCACTGCAGGTTGGCTCTGGAAGGACTTTGAGATCTTTGTGAGAGTTCTCCTGTTACTCCCCCCGCCCCCGGTGTTGGGGAGTAGATTTGTGAGGAACACGGAACTGACTGTCCCAGCTCCCGTGTCACACTGGACGGTTCAGCGAGAGTGAGGCTTCGCAGTGCTCCTGCAAGGGCAGCCCGACTGTCTGTTTTTGAATTAGGAGAACATCCTGGAGCGGATCCACTTCCACCTGGTGCCGAGCAGAGACGCAGACATGTGCACCTCCAGGTCCTGCATAGCCCACCAGAAGTTCGCCATGACCCTGTATGAGCAGGTGAGGCAGCAGCTGCCCTGCGGGGGCCTTGCCTGGTCACTCATGGACTAACCTGTGTGTCACCCCTAGTGCGTGTGCCGCAGCTGTGGAGCCTCTTCAGATCCTCTGCCTTTCACGGAGTTCGTGCGGTACATCTCCACCACAGCCCTCTGGTAAGAGCCTGGTATTGATTCTGTAAGTCACGGTGTGTGGACTGCTGTGCAGCTGCGGGTAGAGCACCTCTCCTCAGTGCTTCCTCCAGCCTCTTGCCGGTGGTTACCCTGCCCAGGCTGCATGGGACCAGCTGTTTGGATTTCAGAGTTGGAACTGTCTGATGTCCATCGTGAGCATCTGGGGGAGGGACCCAGTCTAAACAACAGATCCCATTCATGTCCATCCACCTCTTGCACAGCCCGAGTGGTTCTACAAGTGCTCTCCAGGCCTGAGCTGCAACTGTGCCCTGTCACGTGAGGTCAGGCCTGGGGTTTTCTGTTGGTGGCACTGTGTCACTGTTCAAGAAGCGTTGGAGTTTGGAGCATTTCAAATTCTGGATTTTCAGATTAGGGTGCTCAGCCTGTGTGTGTCAGTGACATGCACAAGATATTACTCAAAATCTCTGTTTATATTTCTAGCAAGGTCTTGGGACTGTGAAGGGAGATCAAATGGCAAACTCTGGTCAGCGGAGTGTGGACAGTGTCTTACTCTCCCTTCCTGAGGGAGGGAAAATGGGTGCCAGAGCATCCTCACCCAGGGCATTTGTGGCCTCAGCCTTGTCACCAGCCTCGGCCTGCTGCTCATCTACTAAGGATCAAAAACTGGTGACAGGTCCAGACCTGACCCCAGAGGTGGCCGATGACCCTGGGAACTATCTGCCATTTCCCAAGTTTTTGAGAGCCCAGGTGCTGTGTGGTGGAAAGTGAAGAGACTCAGAACGTGGAAGCAGAAGCTTCTGTGTGGCAGGTGAAGCATGAGTCAGGGCACCGGCCAGACCTTGGCAGAGTGAGCACAGGCCCTTTGCTCCTATCTGAGCTCGCAGCTCTGCAGTGTCTCTCAAAGGTCATCCTGTTTAGTGTCTCACATGCACCCACAAGCAGGGCTGGGAGCTCTGGTGGGGCAGCAGGCTCTGAGGTCTGGTTGGTCGCCGTGGGTGGTCAGTCCACTGTCAGTGTGCACGCAAAACAGAATGGCATTGGAGTGGGGAGAGACCAGGAGCTAAAGGCTACAAAATCTTACTCTGCTTCTAAAACGGCACAACCCCAAGCAGCAACTAGATAAGGAGACCCCATCAGTGGTCCCACTGGCTCTCAGACTCGGAGCCCACTTACGCATGTGCTTGTTTAGAGGGCCTCTCTAGTTGGGAGTGAGCAGTGGACGTGGACTGTGGATGCTCGCCACATGCCAGGCTGTGTGTGAGTTGTTGATTTTGATCTCAACAGCAGCAGAAGTGGGCAGCTGGGGTTGAAGTGAGTCAGGATGGAAAGCTGGTCTGCCACTGCACAGCGACCTCAGGAGTGTGTGGTGGGCCACTGCTCCGAGGTCCAGCCTTGCTCCTGGAGGGCGCTGACGCCCTCAAGCCCCGTGAGCTGTTGGCTGTGCAGAACTGGACTCTGGGATGGAGAGCAGGTGGACAGTGCTGCCTTCGCGTCCCTCTGAGCACGTTAGAGAGCTCTTCTGGTGTTCACCACCCCATGTGAGGAGTGACTCTGGGGAGGTGAGTGGCGACACCCTTACCCACATGGGGGGCCTGTGGGCTCCGTCAGTGTGACCAGCCTCCTCAGGGGAGCCGAAGCCAGGCAGGTGGTGACTCTGCCTTCTTCTGAGGGTTCGTGCAGTTGGTATCCTTGTCTCTGGGACTGGGGCCCAGAGCCTGTCCTGAGATCTTGCTCTCTTGTTGGGGCCAAGTGTGGGCTCTAGTGCTTACCTGGGGTGCCTCAGGTCCCAGCGTCTGGCCCCTGTGGGGGACCCAACTTCACGCCCATGCCCACCTGACCTGGCTTTTCATCACGCACCTGCTGCAGTTTCCACCGCGTGGAGATTCACGTGAGGCTGATTGTCCAGGCTCGGCCCTGGTGAGGTAGGGAAGCGGCTGCACCTGGGCCAGCTGCGTGATGTTCCCGGGTCACGTACTGATCTGTTTTCAGTCCACAGGCCACATTGGGACTGCTGCTTTTTTTTGTAGCAATGAAGTTGAGAGAATGCTGGAGAGGCACGAACGCTTCAGGCCTGAAATGTTTGCGGAACTGCTGCAAGCAGCCAACACAGCCGGCGACTACAGGAAGTGCCCCGTGAGCAGGGTCTGGGTGTGGGCCCTGTGCAGGGTCAGCTGAGGGGTGCAAGTCGCGTGCTGGCTCCACACAGGAGCCATTTGTCCTAGCTCTGTTTCTTTTAAAAACTTGTATTTGGTCAGGAGATTTAAAGCAGCACATGCCATTCAATTTTTTGGAAGTTCTGGGATTTAACACTCGAGTTTAAAGAGGTTTCTCTTCTTTCTTTGAATAGACATGATAAATGATATTCTTTTCTCATCTAATATTGGTACTAGCTTTTACCTGCTTTCTTTAGGCTACATTCTTGTTTTAACACATCTACAAAAATACCAAAGAATATTTTGATTTGAAGTAAACTTCCTTTTTAATCAGTTATTAGAAGAGATTAGCAATTTCTCAGGGAAAAAAATTAGTTCAGATGGTCTTTGTATAACGTAAATTGCATAATTTCAAAACTTGCCTTTTGTGTTTTTCTTTAGAGTAATTGTGGCCAAAAAATAAAAATCCGCCGTGTTTTAATGAACTGCCCAGAGATTGTCACGATTGGTTTGGTCTGGGACTCGGAGCATTCTGACCTGACTGAGGACGTCGTCCGGAACCTAGCGACACACCTCTATCTTCCTGGGGTAGTGTACCTCTGTTCCTTCTTTTCCCTTTTATTTTAAATTCCTCTGAACACCTTCGTGTGTTGTGATACACATAGTTTTGCTTTCTAGAACCTAGACTCTTTTAAAGAAAATACTGATATTTCTGGGTAGTGTGGCACAGACAGATCTACTTGGCTCAGGTGATATTTTTCTCACAAAGCTCAGAATAGCTTTCAGTTGCAGACCAAACTCCATCATGCCTTTTGCCCTGAATGACAGTGACAGTGTGATTTCATCCATAGTCAGTGTTAACCTGGAAAAGGCTTTAAGATGTAAGATTCAGGGCTGGGGATGTGGCTCAAGCGGTAGCGTGCTCGCCTGGCATCTGTGTGGCCCGGGTTTGATCCTCAGCACCACATACAAATAAAGATGTTGTGTCTGCCGAAAACTAAAAAATAAATATTAAAAACTCTCTCTCTCTCTCTCTCTCTCTCTCTCTCTCTCTCTCTCTCTCTCTCTCTCTCTCTAAAAAAAAAAATGTAAGATCCACCTGTAACACTGATCTCTCGATATGCTTCACTATTATTCTCTTAATATATTGTAGCTGGTTTATGTTAGTTAAGATTTTAGATAGGTGTACTTCAGGAAATACTTTAACGTATGTTCACATGTGTGGTTTGCCGGGAGTGCGATGGAGCTCACTGTCTGTTAGGGCTGGCCATGTGCTGGCCCTGCACAAACCACCTGCACTTGATGGAGCGCAGTCTCCACAGACTCATGAGTCCTAGGACTTAGTGGTGAACTGCCAACCGGTTTCTCAACAGCTGTTCTACAGGGTCACTGACGAGAGCGCCCGGAGCAGTGAGCTGCACCTGGTGGGCCTGATCTGCTACGCCAGCCGGCACTACTGTGCCTTCGCCTTCCACACCAAGAGCTCCAAGTGGGTGTTTTTTGATGATGCGAATGTGAAAGAGGTGAGGCTTTCACTAGCTGGGAGAACTATTTCGATAGTTCTTTTTAGGAATAAATTATATAACTATACGAAATGATGGAATTATTACATGAAGTAATAGTGAAACCGGGTTTGAGATGAAACCAGATTCTCTGCCTCTGCACAAGCCGAAGGCCTCTGTGGCTGAGAAAGCTCTTTGGTGTTGGCAGCCAGTCACAGCAGGAAATGCCTGCTGGCGCCAGCTCCACCGGCCACAGCCAGCAGAGCCGGATTCTTCACAGTGTTGGGCTGTGCCTGTTGGGATTGAAGCAGACCCCAGTAGTCTATCACCAGTTTCTTTTTGGATTCTTGTCTCATAGAATTCAAAGAATGAAATCTATAGACAATGAAAGAAAGGATTTATTTAAAGTGAGAAGAAAAAAGCCTGGCGGGGCCCGAGGGGGCCATCTGACAGCAGATTACCACTTAAGTGCACTAGTCTAGGGGCTTGTATAGCTATTGGGTAGGGGCACTGATCTGTGTTAATCAGGTATTGGAAAATACCAAGGCTGTTGATCAAAATCTACACTATCAGGTGTTAGAAAAGTGTTAAGGCTGTTGGTAAAAATCATTTCCAGTTGGATTGTCTTCTTACTAATAAGCTGGAGAAATTCTTTATTCTCTACACCAGTTCTTTATTAGATTTTTATTGCTTATTTTAAAGCTTAGCAGTGTGTCTTTGCAAGAGCAGAAGTTATTAATTAATTTTAACAAAGTCCATTTTGTTAAAATTTTCTTCTACTGTTCATTTGGTTCTAATCTTTGCTGTCCACATGTTGTAAAGATTTTCTCAGTTATTTTTCTCTGGACGTTTTGTAGTTGGAGTTGGTTTTTCCTTGGGGCAATGGGCCAGAGCTCTTCTCCCCTGGCTGGCTGTCCAGCTTCCAGCCCCATTTGTGGAGCAGACCTGCTTCTGTTTCTCCACCGAGTGGCCTTGAATCCTTGTCAAAAGTCAGTCAGCCTAACTTGCAGTGTCACATATGCTAGGATACCAGTCAACCCTGAAGGTGTTATTTATTCCATATATTTGAGGATGTATTTTATTTCCCATCCAGGAAATAAAAGAGATACAGCAGCAGTGATTAAAAAAAAAAAAAAAAAAAGATCAGCCACTTACATGGAAATCTTTTTAAACTTTAATACCACCTCTTCGGATAGAAAGCCTATCGAGTCACCCCGTCAAATTCCAGAGGAACAGGCATGACGCCCTCTATGTGTCCTCCTTGCAGGATGCTGGTTGGTATGCCAAGGGGCTGCTGGCTCGGAACGCCTGCAGTGCTCTTGAGATGCTCGTCCACTCCTGCTCCATGCTCTCGCTGACCACGGGCTTTCCTTTTGTTTCTGTCCCTTGCGCTCTGCAAAGGTTGGAGCCAGGTGGAAAGACGTGGTCTCCAAATGCACCCGGGGTCACTTCCAGCCGCTGCTCTTGTTTTACGCCAACCCAGACGGCACGGCAGTTTCCACTGAAGATGCTCTCAGGCAGGTGGTCACCTGGTCACATTACAAATCTGTTGCAGAAAATATGGGTAATTCTTTTAAAAAACTTTTTGGTGTTTTTCTATTATCAGAATCAACTAGGAATATTTATACTGGATATAAGTGAACATTGAGCCCGGGTATAGTGACCACTTTTATGGCCCCAGCTACTCAGGAGGCCGAGGCAGGAGGATAGTGGGTTCAAGCTAGCCTCAGCAACTTAGCAAGGTTCTGTTGTCAGTATAAAATTAAAAACGGCAGGTGGAGGCTGTGGATGAAGCTCAATGGAAGAGCATCCCTGGCTTCAGTCCCCAGTGTGTGTGTGTGTGTGTGTGTGTGTGTGTGTGTGTGTGTGTGTGGAGAGGCAGGGTGGGGGAGAGAATAACTTGAAAATTGAGCTTCAGTAATGGGGCTCAGGCCCTTCTAGTGTGCTTTGTTCTTATTTACAGTGCTTGGGCCGGAACCCAGGGCCTTACATGCCAGGCAGGGCTCTGCCGCTAGCCACACCCAGCCCTTTGTAGCCTTTAGAAGGAGCCTTTGTGTGTCATTGGTCCCATTTAGGGGTTACTACCCTGTGGTGGCTCTGGAGCACCTAGGGGTCACCCACCATCCATAAGTGGCCCTAGGTCACCTGTAGGGTCACCCACCTTCCCCCATCAGTGGCCCCTGAACACCTGTAGTGTCACCCACCATCCCCTGTCAGTGCCCAGAGCACTTGTAGGTTCACCCATCACTCCGTCAGTGACCCCTGAGCAACTATAGGTCACCCACCATCTCCTGTCAATGGCCCTAGGCACTTGTAGGGTCACCCACACTCCCTTTCGTGGCCCCAGGGCAACTGTAGGGTCACCCACCATCATCAGTGGGCCCAGGGCACCTGGAGGATCACCTGCTATCCTGGTCACAGGTGCCTAGGCTGCCTCGCTGGTAGCGCCTCCTAGTGGTAAATATTGAGCTTTCTGGTGATTGGGTAGACGGGGCCTAGGGCCCTCCAGAGTGTGGAGCAGAGAAGTGTGAAGTAGTTCTGCCCTCAGTGCTAGCAGTGTCTGCAGGCGTGAGCAGGCAGCTGGGCACGGGGGCGCATGCCTGTATCCCAGTGGCTCAGGAGGCTGAGGCAGGAGGATCATGAGTTCAAAGCCAGCCTAAGCAAAAGTGAGGTAGCAAGCTACCTAAATAAAATACAAAATAGGGCTGGGGATGTGGCTCAGTGGTGGAGCGTCTCTGAGTTCAGTCCCTGGTACCCACCCCCCAAAAAAGTGATGCCAGCATCTTTTCTCCTAATGCAAAGGAAGAAAATGGTACATTTTTATTTCTCTTTTTAAGGATGTGAAAAGTCTACAATTCATAAGTCAGATAGTTGCAAAGAAAATGAGTGTACCGGTCACGGTCTCGGAGAACTGAGAGGAGGTCAGAACCCTCAGAGTGAGGTGTCGTCATTTAATCGGAGCCCCGTTCAAGCAAGCGGAGGGAGAGGAGCGGGTACGTATGTGGTGGCCCCTCTGCCTCTGCTTTCCCCTATCCTTCTCACCGAGTTCCTGAGGCATGGTGCATGGTGCTCAGCTGGCCTTCCTGGCCCTGGAGAGACTGGCGGCCAGACTCCAGGCTGGGGCCAGCTGAGACTGGCAAGTTGCTGGACAGCTGTGAGTGGGCCCTCCTCAGCCAGGCCCAGACAGTGGTGTGCCAGGCTCTCAGGTGCTGTTGGCGAGTGCAGCCGAGGAGGTGCACATCACTCTGCCTGTGTTCACTCCCGCTTGTCGTCATCCATGATTTTGATTCCCACAAGGCACGTCTTGCAATTTTTGTCCCAAGTAAAACGTCTGGCAAGCTGCTGCTGCTGCTGTACTATGTATAGTTAGGATTTAGAAATAGGAAAACCGAGTCATGTGGGCGTTGAGGGGGACTTAGGAGCACCTTCTAAACATGCTGATGAAGTCATGTCTGCCAGTGCCTGTGGCCTTTCAGCTAGGAAGGGGGCACCTGGAGTCCTCTGTGGGTGGCCCTGGGAGCCCTGACCCACAGCACAGCCCGGGTTCCCCCCAACCCTTTCTCCGTGGTCAGGATGGTGTGGTCTTCGTGTCCTTTGGTTCTCCTGGGCACCTCCGTTAGCCGCCTGGGCTTGTGCTGAAGCAGCTAAGTTTGGTCCACGCTCTGTTCTCGAGCTGTAGGAATGTGGACTCGCTTTGATTTCTCAGTGCTCCATTTCCTTAACTGAAATGGGGATAGTGACTCTGCCCATTTCAAAAAATTCAGAGAGCAAGACCTGCAGAGCTGTGCCCACAAGCGGGGGGCCAGGCGTCACCTGTGTCCTTATTATTTTGATGGCACGTTTCTTTTTTTTTTTCACTCACTCCAGGGTCTCTCTCAGAAGTGTTGAAAGAAACTGTCTCCAGGGGGCAGGAGAAGTCAGCAAGTGTGTAGTTAGGCCGAAAATGAGTTCATTGTGTACTTGAGGTGGTGGTTTTAAATACAGGATCATCAGTTTTAGCTGAGTGTTCACTTTTGTTGAACAGTTTGGAAATGATCTGTCACTGTAGGATGTTTCTTTTGCAGTTAAGCTAAGCCATGGTGATCAAAGGGAAAAGGTGAAAGACCTCTCCAGAGAATGTGCTCTGAGAGCCAGGCGGCAGAGAAGCTTGCTTTCTGCCCAGTGGAGAGCTCTCGAGCAGACACAGAGGAAGGACACGGCCCGGCACAGAGGTGAGTCCAGGTGTGCCCTTCCCTTGAAGACACTGCCCGAAGTCTCCTTCTGAAATGGAATTCTGTAGCTTGGGAACGGCAGTGGACCAGCGCCTGAGTGCACGTTCTGTGTGTCGGTGTGTTTCTCAGCACACCTGTACCCAGCCTAGAAGGCCCACTCAAGCCTAAGCTGGGGCTGAGTGTTCCGGTTTCCATGTTTTCACCTTTTGTAGGGAACGTATTCCCTCATGTGGCACGTGAGACTGCGAGGGGGTTACACGAGGGACGGCTCTGGCCCTCCCTGTGTTCACGGGCCTTCGCCTCTCACAGGCTGCTCTCTGGCCTTGTGCTCTTCCTTCTGGACGCGGCGTCCTTGAGCTGGTGCAGACAGACGCACACAGGTGCTCTCCTGCCGCCTTGTGTGCTGGTCACCGGGTGTGGCACCTGGGGAGTCGCCATGGCAGCTCTGCCTGGCCTGGTGGGCGGCCACAGCTGCACTGCCCCCGGACCCCACGGCCTGCACACTGGCCTGAGCTTCATCTCTGCTCGCAGCAGCAGCAGCAGCAGCAGCAGCAGCAGCAGCAGCAGCTTGCTAGATATTTGGGGCTTTGCAGTGTGTGAGATGGAAAGTATTAGGACTTTTGTTGATTGTGAGATATTTTTTTAAAAAACTTCTTTGTGGTCCGCCTTGTGGGCTTTTTTTTTTTTAGTTTAGGTTTTGGTTGTAGAAGGACACAATACCTGCACTTTATTTATTTATTTTATGTGGTGCTGAGGATCGAACCCAGGGCCTCACACGTGCTAGGTGAGCGCTCTACCCTTGTGGGCCATTTTTAAAGTCCATCTCTTTTTCAAGTGCTTCTCAGTAAGCATGAAGGAGCACTGCTGAAGTCCTTTAATCTCACAGCAGATTGTGACTGACTTCCGTCCTCCTGGCAACCACCTAGCGCTTCTTTTTGAAGGGTCCTCAGCGTGTGACTGCAGCATTGCCGCGTGGGGAGGTCCATTCATGTCTTTGCCTGTGGTCACTTTTTAAGGTCTGTCTGATGAGGAGCTCTCACATGTCAAGCCCGGGTCACCACCTGCCTCCAGTGACTTCAGGCGACAGGACAGCGCTCAGCTCTGCCACAGTCAAGGGAAGGGGCCCTGTAGACAGGAGCGCGTGGCCTCTCAGAGTCGAGCTGCTGGGCAGACAGCGAGTCCCAGCAAGTCCCAGGCGCCTGTTCCAGGAGAGAGAGCGGCCCGCAAGGTCAGCGGTGCTGGGTGTGGCCCAGACAGCAGCCAGAGCTCTCGGGACAGACATGGTGGCCGCAGCCGGAGCCGGGGCCGAGGGTGGAGGCCCCTGAGGGAGGCCCTGAATGTGGACAGCGTTTTCAGTGACAGTGGGAAGAGGCAGCACAGCCCACAGCGCCAGGCGGACATCAGCCATGGACCCCAGGGGGCCCGGGAGCAGACCTGTGGCAGCTGGTCCAAGCAGAGCACAAAGCAGAAAGGGCTGGTGACCATCTACGAGGACGAAGGGAAGCCTGAGACGGGAAGCAGGAGCTCCCTGGACTCTGGCGGGAAGGGAGCAGAGAGCAGGGCAGGCCCCGTGGAGCGTGGGGTTCCTGGTGATGGCTGGCAGGTGCAGAGGACCGAGTCTGGGTATGAAAGCAGCGACCACGTCAGCAACGGGTCTGCCAGCCTGGACGCGGCAGCTGCCGACGGGGGTGGCCCAGCAGTGGCCAGCGGTGCTGCTGGAGAAGCAGGGACTTGCAGGTAACAGACCCGGGGCTCCCCCCACCCTCTTGTGTCCGTGGTGTGAGGCCATTTGTTTGGGGTGAGTTAAGCATAACAGCAGCTGAACACAGAGAACGTGGCTTGGCTCCTCTTGCACGCTGAGGACCCCGGGCTTTGGTAGGCAGTTACCGACTCCAGAAATAAGAACTGTTTACTTTTAGGAAATTTGAAAAGTATGGAAATGTACCAGTGCTTCCATCCCTGTTCCTTGTGCGTTTCTTCTGTGGGTCTTGCCTGGGTTATTTTTGTTGGGGGATTTTTTAGTTATAGATGGATACCTTTATTTATTTATTTTTGTGGTGCTGAGGATCGAACCCAGTGCCTCACACACGTTGTGCGAGCGCTCTGCCACTGAGCCACAGCCCCAGCTCCCTGGGTTATAATAAGTCGAAGCTTTAATTCTGAAGTCTGCGAGCCTGGTTATCTCGTCTCTAACACAGCTCAGAGCTGGGCTGTTCTCGCTGTCACCGACTAGTTCTGGAAGAGTCGTCTCCTTACCACTGTGACAGGACGCAGCCCTGCCTGGCGCCTGGGTTTCATAGAATTCAGCCACTTGGGTTTTATTAAAAGATTATTTCTGTAAAGAGTTAAGGAAGCTTTGCATGGGGAGTGATTTTATTAGACCCCTCAGGAGAGGTGGCCAGATGGGTGGGAGGAGGGGACGTGCAGCCTCGCCTCTGCAGCGGGGGCTCCTGAGTCTGCTTCCGTGCCCCATCTCCTGCTGGAGGCTGAGGGTGATCCCAGCCTTGGCGCCTGCTGAGGTGTGGGTTGGATGGAGCACCCTGGGCCCTGACCTAGCGCGGGGAATGGGACTTCACCATGATCCTTCCTTCCGTTCCTTTAGATCAAACCAGGGTCCACAGTCACCCCGTGTTCCACACGTGTTTTGTTTTCTAGTGACCGGATCAGGATGAGCAGCCCACACGCAGAGCATGCGGACTGTACCTCCCACCAGAGCAGACGCCACGCAGAAGGTGAGTGTGATTTAGTCTGTGAGAGTTGCAGTAAGACATGATTAGTTAATGTTTTCTGTTACCATGGACCTAAAAGAAAATCCTATATGGTTATAAAAATTATCTTAAGATAAGTTTGAAATATCAATAATGCATTTTTTTCAGTTTACGTGTCACGTTGTAATAGGAGTAAAAAGGAGACTCGACCTTCTTACGTCTACGTGCTCTGTCGCTGTGGTTTTTACACCTGTGGCCCAGACGTGGCTCTGGCTTTCAGTCTCTGCAGTTGGTAGCACAGTGTCCCCGCTGGCGGCTTCCTGGCTGTGCTTGTCAGCACGTCTCTGTGCCTCCTAAGCAGCTGGCTCAGGCATGAAATGCTCAACTCTCTTCCCTGGTGGCAGCTGCACTGGGCTCCTGTGTGACGGGTCCTGGGAACCTTGCTGTGGTCCTAGCCCCATCTCCCAGGCTGGACTGGCCATGGCAGGAATACCTCTGAGCGGCCTTTGCCACCTGACCCTTCCCCGAGAGGCACGTTTCTGTGTTTGTCAAGGGGAAGCTCGTGACCCTCTGGTTTCAGGGCTGTGGCCTAAGGACTGTTGGTCTTTCTGATTTACCATCCCCCGTTTTTCAAAATAGCAGGCATGTGAGACAGAGTGTCCAGGTCTCCCCTGGAATAAGGATAAAGAGGGTAGGCATGGGCCAGCAGGCCGGGGTCGGAGAGGGCAGCAGTGGGCCAGCAGGGCGGGGGCGAAGGCTGCCAGAGCAGGAGCAGGAACAGCTGCTGCAGGCAGAAGATCGGGTGGGTGGGTGGGTCGGCATCTGGGTCAGGCACACTGTGAGGCTACTGGAGAGCTCAGGTGTTGACCGTCCTTGGCGTGGTGTGGCTTCCTGGGCAGCACTGGGTCCAGGCTCATGGGGGCAGGTGGAGGTGCCGTGTGGAGAGCCGGCTCACGTCCCACTGCGAGTCTCACAGGCAGCCTGGGCATCAGGAGGGGAGGGGAGGGCAGAAAGTGCAGGTTCATGGCCGCCTGAAGGCCAGCCAGGGGCGGCAGCAACAGCTCCAGTTAGGGGTAAGGGAACATGGGGAGAAGGTCGGTGGCAGCTTCAGGACGAGCTGAGATTGGGAACAGGGGAGCAGTGGTGGGCGTCTGTGTGGTGGCCCGTGGGCTGGGAACGGATCCTGGAATGCTGGCAGCTGTGGGTTGCCTTGGGAGACACCCAAGGGACCTGGGCACAGCACTGCCTGAGCTGCAGGGACATGCCTCGGGGTTCAGAACTTAGGAGGGGGGTAGGCTTTCCACAGAAGCAAACAGCTGTGAACGGTGTGTGCTGAAGGTCGCGCCTGAGCCCTCCCTACCGTTTCTGTGGCGGGGTTTTCCCAGGTTGAGCGCGATAACTCCTTAAATTATTTTCTTTCACCATATGGATATTATCAGAGGAAACCCCTAGTCAAGGTGTTGTAGGGACAAACAAGGCCAGGCACCGAAGATATCAGGAAACAGTTGTACTTGGCTGCAGCCAGGCTCAGAGGGCACAGCTTTTGCTGTAATCAATCAATCCCCTGAACCCGAGTTGAGGTAGTTTCAGAGTTTTATACCCAGTAAGGGGAGGGGCTCAGAAGTTCACAGTCTGCAGAAGTTCACAGCTTTTTCTTTCACTGTTTTGGGCACGTTAACCCTTCAAGGACAACACCTGAGAAGGGGAGAGCTGCTTCTCCTCTTCTTCCCTCCCCCTGCCAGCTGTTACCATGGAGCCCATTTGTAACTTATCTTAAAAATGTAGACATCTCTGTGAAGCCCAGCTCAAGGCCAGAGGCCTTCTTTGCACACTTCTTCAAAGAACTATACTGAATATGTTTGTGAAAACTAGTAAGGGCGTGTTTAGCACCTGGAGTGCTGGTATCTTCTCTGCCAGTGGCCAAGTAAACAGGTGACTCGAAAGTAGGAAGGTTGGCTACATTGGGCTCTGTTGCTGACAGTCCTAAAACCAGCTGGGCGAAGGTTTCTGGAGAGGCCCAGTTAAGACTTTTCAGTGGAGAAAGGGGGTGCCACCGTCCATGTGACGGCCTCCCGGGTGCAGCTTTGATAGCAGTCTCCCTGTCTCACGCAACGGCAGGGTCCTGCTGCTCGGGCCACACCCTGCAGATGGCAGCACTGCCTGCTGGTCCTGGCCTGTACCTCCCCAGCCACTCTGTGTCCCCATGAGCCAGACACAGTTCTGTGACCGACCGTGTGCCAATCACTGGCTGTCTTAGTGAGGCAGACTTGCTTCTGAGTGACTGTGTCATCCAGTGTTTTTTATTCACTGCAGGTAAGTCTGTCAGCCATTTCTAGAATCAGTCTTCTTTTTTTTTTAATACCTGTATTTTACTTATTTATTTTTATGTGGTGCTAAGGATCGAACCCAGGGTCTCATATTGTGAGGCAAGTGCTCTACCACTGAGCCCCAGCCTTAGCCCTGGAATCAGTCTTTCTGGACTGGAAGTCCCCTGGGGGCAGCAGGAGACCACAAAGCCAAGGAGCCTTGCGAGTGTTGCCCAGTGAGTGCTGCACGTTTTCACAGTGCGGCTGTCCCATCACCTCTGCAGCCTGTGCAGGTGTGGGCTCCACGTGGGCTCTTCTCCGCCCGCGCAGGTGTGGGCTCTGCTCAGACCCTTCTCGTGCTGCCTGGAGCTGTAGCAATGCTTGAACTTCCCACAGTGCATGTGAGATATTTTAGCCTCTCTTTTAAAATGAGTTTCTAGTGGAAAGAATTTCAGGTGCCTTGACCTACAAGAAGGAGAAGGCTGGAAGGACGAGGAGATAGCATGTTAGGAAGCAGCAGGTCAGGGAGCCCTCCCGTGCTTGCAGAGGCCCTGTGTTGGCACACACCGGCTGGCTCGCACATTCGGGTGTCATGGGGGACAGCAGGGGCTCTGGGGAACCAGGCTGGCTGGGTGGGCTGGCAGGCCTCCAGGCAGGACGCTGGCGTGCTCTGGCCTTCATCCCAGGAGAGACTCTGCTTGGCGGAGATGTACCTCCCAGCGGAGAGCTGTGTCCACGCAGTGAGTTGGGAGGCTTCAAGACTTGTGCAGTTGGCTTTTGTGACAGCCATAACAGCGTGAGTGACTGGAGGGAAGCAAGCCTCGGGGGGCGCTCCAAAGCGGGCTCCACCTGCCACATGGTGGTACAGGAAGAGGAACGTGGAGGCCGTGGCCTAGGTAGGCTGATCCCGTGAGGCAGTTAGGAACCTGCTCTGGAGGTTGGGAGGGCTTGGGGGTCGTGGCAGGGCCATGGCTGGGGCACTCGGCAGAGCTGGGAAGTGGGGGGCAACCCAGACAGCGTGGGAGGCTGGGCATTGCTGAGGAGGCGGCGAGCATCTGCAGTGCCCACCGTGGGGGCCAGAAGGTCCAGGAGCGCATGGGAGAGGGAATTTCTCTGGAAAAATCCCACACGGCGGGTGGTGGAGAGTGGGCTGCAGGTCTGCGTGGCCTTGGAGTGGAATTCGCTGTGGGGCAGCAGGAGCCGTGGAGGCACATCAGACATGGAAGCAGCTGAGGCAGAACAGACGTGTGGCCGTGAGCCTGTGGTGTGTGGTTCAGGCAAAAAATGTGAAGTATTCACATTAGGCGATTCTGGGTTAAAAAACAGGTTTTCGTCATGCTGATTTTCATCGTTAGATTTCTGCGAACTTTTTGAGCTACTCCCAAACAAAAAGTTGAAGGAAAAAAAGAGATTACAGTAAAATTAAAAGGAGATAAAAGGGAAGAAGTGAACTTTGTTTGTCAAACCTTTGCTCTGCGTTGCATAGAGACGGTCCCTGGAGAAGCTCTGTCCGACGCCTAGGCGAGGTGCCAGGCTGGATTCACATGGAGAGGCCAGGCACCAAGAGTGCAGAAGAGAGGGAAGGAAGTACACATGTGGAGAAGGAGAGAAGGGGAGAAGGCCGAGGCACAGCAGAGCAGTGCGGAGTTACAGCGCTTACTGTAGCTCCGAATGCTTAGGGTTTGTAGTAATGTGAAACTAATAATTGCCACTATATTCTGAAATATCACTGCCCAAGAATAAAGCTTGCATTATCTAGACTGAAGTTAGATGTTACTGCTCAGAGACCTTTTAACTTATAAACTCATCTTTTTGGGTAAAACATACCTTTTGATTTCTTGAATATTGTGCTGTAGAATTGTTTTGAATGCAGTTTCAAGGTAGCATTAGTTAGAGCCCCCGTCCTAACACTGAAGAGTCTTCTGGCCTGGTGTTTTGATCAGGTTCTCTGGGTTTGCAGGCCCCTGGAGCCAGGGCTCTGCAGACAGAGCGTCTTGGTCAGCAGCAGGGCAGAACAACGTGTTGATGTTAAGCTGCTGGGATTCTGAAGGCACTGCTCTTGGCGCACACCTGCCAGAGCCCTAAGTCATCAGTGCCTCCTGCTGCCCACTGTGCCGTTACCTTGGTAGAATTAAGTCATTATTTGTAAGGATGAAATATATTTTCTTGTTAAAAAATTTTTATCATATATTGATAAATTATAGTGTTTTATATTTATTGGGTACAAAATGATGTTTGGGTTTCTTAGTACAACGTGAAATGCTCAAACCAGGGTCAATAACTTCTTAGCTTGTTTCTTTTTTTAGGTATTAGGGATTGAACCGTGGTGCTTTACCACTGAGCTACATCCCCAGCCCTTTTTATTTTGTGACAGAGTGTCAGTAAGTTGCCAAGACTGGTCTCAAACTTGTGATACTCTTCCTCAGCCTCCCAAGTAGCTGGTATTACAGACGTACAACGCCACACCCAGCTTTAGTTTATTTCTTGTCAATTCTTCCTGGATTTAATTTCAGAGTCTGATCATAATCAAGTGCAGATTTGCTGCATCAAGTAATTTTTATATCTTTTAGTGAATTATATGTAAACTGCATCTGAATTTTGAGGGACTGCGTTTTGTAAGGTGCCCAGAGGACCAACTTAGAGATCACAGAGCATCTAAGGTAAAGTTCCCTGTCACGTGTGAAAGGATGACCACTGCTCTGTTTGCCTGGCCAGCACAGATGGAGGGGTCTCAGGTGGTCAGCCTGGGGAGGGCTGCTGCAGGCACAGGACGGCAGGTCTGCACAGAAGGGCTGCGGTTGCTTGGTGGTCAGGCTGATGCTGGCCACATGGCACCTGCTTATGTCTATGCCCGTTATCTGATGCCCATACCAGCCGCCGGGTGTCAGTAGAGCATGTCAAGAGCCACCTGTGGGCATGCATGCAGCAGGTGCCTGCTGGGCTGGGGTGTGGTCTGCGTTCGCGCTGCTGCCCACTGTGCAGCCATGGTCACGACCTCCCTGCCGTGGCTCCGTCTGCCTAGCAGGACCCTCGTGAGGCAGGCTTCAGGACAGCCCGACAGCCAGCCAGAAGAGCGTTCTCAGGCCCTTTGGCCTCTGGGTCTCTGGGCACTGTGAGAGAGCATTGGTGACCGCAGAGGACTTTTGTTTCTGTGGATTAGGTCATTAGTATTTGCTCTGTGAGTCATTAGGAAATACATGTGGAGAAGGATAAAGCTGTTACATGCTGACATAAATAACATTTCAAGTGGAAAATAACTGTTTCCCAGGAAACGCTACCAGTGAGATGACTGGGGTGGATTGGCAGTCTTCCGCCCCCCGAGACACCTGGCATGACCACTGCGTCTGCCGCTGCTCATGCCCGCTGTAGCAGTCACCTGCTCTGGTGCTCATCTGTCCACACATGGGTGGGAAGACGGGGGTTCTTGGTTTGCAGCACGCCACCACAGGCAGTGCCCTCCAGACTGGCTCAGAGGGCTCTGGACCCACAGGAGGTGACTCTGATGCTGCAGCTCAGTGACAGATGCTGGCCTCCCTGATGCCCCGGGGGCCGTTCTGCTGCACAGCTTCCAGCCTCTGTGTCGCCCCCTGAGAAACCCGTCTTGCCAGGCCACGCTAGTCTCCCCGTGCCAGTGCTGTTCACTGAACGGTCTTTTGAGAACCCCGTTGGTTCATGTCCCCACTGTTAACAAGGCTGACTTCCCCCAGAGGCGCGAGTCGTCGCTGGGGTGAACTGCACCAGCCCTTTCCTTTAGGGGCATGTTCGCTTCCTTCATTTTCAAGAGCATTTCTGCAGAACCCAAGTCTCAGTGCCCAGTTGGTCTGCATCTCCTGGGGTAGAAGTGGGTTCCATGGACAAACCTGCTGGGTGCAGCTCACTGCTCAAACTGTCCCATGAGTGCTGTTCCTGAAACAACCGTCATATCAAGATATGCACCAAGGGTACTTCGTGCAAGCCCACTATGCTGGCACGCCTGTGATGCTGTGGCTCAGGAGGCACAGGCAACAGAAGCAAGGTTCAAGGCCAGCCTGGGCCACCCGTGAGGCCCCATCTCAAAGTAAAACACTGGGGATGTGTGGCTCAGTGGTAGAGCATGCATGCTTGGGTCCAAACCCCAGCACCAGAAAAGAGAAGGAAAAAAAGTGCTTTATGTATGCTTCCTTCTTTCATGCACCAAAATAATTTAAAACATATAAATTAACTAATAGAAGGAAGCATTGTGTCCTGCTTCATTAAACGTGCTTCAGTGAAACTGGCTTTCTGAAGACCACAAGTGTGTGGCTGTGAAGGCCACAGTCCCTGCTGGTCCGGGACTCGCTCCTCTCTCACACTGGCAGCCTTGTGTGACTGTCAGCGCACTTGGAGACAGTGACCTCTTGGGGGCAGAGTGAGAGAGTTGGACTGCATAGCCTGGGGGGGCGGTCCTTGGGGGGGGGTCCTGGCGGCCCTCGTGGCCACACTTTGGAAACTGCTGCATTGGATAATGTGACACTTGGTACATCCTAAAACTTCTGAAAATTGTACTCATGTTGTAGGAACATGGCTCACTCTGCAGTCTCTGGGTTTGGTTTCCAAGACAGGTGAGTGGTGTGGCACTCACAAATTTATCAAACTCCAAAGTTCCTTCTGTGTTGCTTTTATACCCTGGTTCATGCAATTTTTCTGTTGGTGAACGGTAGCTGCAGGTCCCTCCTGCTTAGCAAATGAAGGAGTTGATTCTCAGATATGAAGCCTTTGCTGTCCCAGAAATGGGATGCTAGTGTTACAGTTAGAGCTTCGTCCCAGGGTTTCATACACTGACCTCCAGACCACTCACATATAATCGAATCAAGCCTTTATTGAAGCACACAGGTGGCGGCTGACCAGAACATAAAGCTGTTCCCCTGATCAGCCCCGAACAATTTCAAGGGCGCTCCTTATAAGCCTGAAAACCACAAAAGGGATGTTCGGGGGTCCAGCCAATGCAAGCCAGCCAGGTTACAGAAGCAGGAGAGTGCAGTCAAGCGGAGGGAAGCCTAACCAATCACAGCTAGCCCAGTCACCCCAGTTACAGAACCAGAGCCCCGTTACCTAGTTATAGAACAATGCCCCATTAGGTAGTTGCTAATGTTAAAGGTTTCTATAAGAAAAGGAAAAGAAATCTTGCCCCAGGCCTGACCCTTCTGGTTGGCATGGTTATTTTACAGGATGAAGCCATAAAACAAAATGGAGTCACATTTGCTCCTACTGTCACACTAGTAGGTGAAACTCCTAAAAAATCCGATGTTTCCGCTCCCTTCATCTGTACCCTATGAAACAGTCCTTAGTTCCCACAGGTGTAATTGGTTGGATCTACTTCACCTGACAGGGAAATTAGTCTCATCTAGATGTGTTAAGATCATTTTTTTGAGAGCTGTTTTGAAGTACTATTTTGTAGAGCGAGATCTTGATGTGGGTAGTGTTTTTCTCTGGGCATTGACAGTGTCAGAGGCCTCCTGTGGACCCTCCTCCAGTGTCCTGCAGGGGCAACAGCAGCAGGGTGGCCCCTGTGGGAGGCCCTGGTCCCAGGAGCTGTGGTTAAAAGGAGGCAGCAGGTGAAATGATGGGTTCTGAGTCTGAGACCTCACGCTGACCAGGCGTGGATTCACGAGTCCGACTGCATGATTCTCTTGTGACCTTATCGAAACTAATATCGAAACCAAACAGGTTTGGTGCCTGTTGCACATCAGAGCTGGGGCCTCAGGGGTTGGCGTGGCTCGATGCAGATATGGTTCCTTGGTGGCCGTGAGATCTTGGATCGCTCCTTAGCCTGGCTAAGCCTCTGACCCCTCATCTGCAAAACTTCTAGGATTCCTTCATAAGGTTGCTGTAGACAGTAAGTAACATAAACTAACAGGGGTGACTGCCAGCGTCTCGTTGGGGGTTCTTCTTCCTGCCCAGAAAGGTGTAAGCCGCCTGGAAACTTAGAAGTCTAAAATGATTAGAGAGGAACAAAACAAGAGTCAGGAAAGTATTAACCAAAGCAGAGCCCCTGATGCGTCCTGTCCACCGAGAGCTGTGATGCGGCCGTTGCCAGTGACTCCCGTGTTGGAGTTTGACTTTAGAGAAGCACGCGGAGGCAAGCATGCAAAGCAGGTTTTAAAAAAGGGGGAAACAGACTTCTCCAGGGAGAGAGGAGGGGGCCGTAGCTGGGTCCTGGTATCCCAGGAGTCGAGGTCTTCGCCCTTTTTGTGTTTCCTAGGCTTCCTTTCTTCTCCTGCCTTTTCTCCCTTATCTTTCTCCTTCCTGCATACGTGACTAGGCCCAGGAATGCCTAGTGGGATGGCCAAAGGTGAGAAACAGGTGGGCAGGGGAAGGGCAGGGTGGAGCAGCCCAGGACACCTAACAACCTTGTGTTCCCTGTAGGGAGGGGCCATTCCTGGGACAGGCTACCTTAGCCACAGGCTGGAGGGGGAGGGGGTGGAGGAAGGGCCCTGAAGGAATAACATTTCACCCCTCGGCAAAATCGGCCTGACTCACCTGAGCTGACTTGATTTTCCTGTCTCTACAACTGATTTTGGCTTCAGCTGGAACTAGACTAAGGAAAGAGAGCTCCTAGGGTTGATGGCAGCTGCTGCATGCAAGGCGGGGAGAAGGCTTCTAGGCCGAGTCTCTTTGGGATGTCTTGCAGTCAGCAGGTTGATTGGCGTCTTAGCCGTCACACCTGTGAGACAGGCAAGGGGGCAGCGACCAAAGGAGGCAGATTTAAAAAGACCACTGAAGGAGGCTTTATTTGAGACTCATCCCTGGAGGGAATTCAATCAGACCGGCAGAGTGGTCAGGAGAAGGGCCTAAGGAGAAACCGTGTGGGATTTAATGGGGCTCATGGCAGGAAGGGAAGGGTTTGGGACAGGAAAAGGGATTTTTAGGGTCCCTAGTCCCACGGGAGTTGGTCAGGGGAGCTGGCTGAACTCCAGGATTGGCGTTAGTCAGGAGATCCCCTTGATTGACAGGCATTTCTGTTGGCGCCCAACTTGACAATGATAATACCCGTTTCAGGTGCTGTGTGGGTCTTGGTAGAGCAGGATAGAGATTCACTGTGTGTCTGGGGAAATGACCAAAGAAAATGTCCACTGGTCATTCCCAGACACCAGATGTCTCTATCCACTAGACTTCAGTGCGCGGTGACCCACACGCAACCCATGGACAGCTCGTGAGCAGTAGCTCCTGGGTGCTGGGGTATCTCTGTGTGGTCATAGCTCCGTCCCACCCTGTAATTCACTGACCCTCCCGAGAACCCTGAGAAGCAGTTAAAGTGTGTTGTTATCCCGTTCCATAAAGGAGGAAACTGACTGTGAATGAGGAAGAGGCTTGCTTAAAGCTACCAGCCCATAGTTAGAGGATTCATCGTGACCCGGGTCAGCTGGCCTCAGACTGTTGGGGTGGGGTGGGAGGCCTCCCCAGCGCGCCTGCGAATGCAGGGATGTTCAGAGGGGAAAGGGGCTGTGGGAGCTGTCGCCCGATCAGTGCAGGCCAGCGTTGGCCCACTGGGTGGTGGCCGTAGGCAGGTGGGCACGGCTGTAGAGGGGTCCTGGGGGCATCTCCCTGAGGGGAGCAGTGCTGCCCCTTCACACCCTTCCTCTGAGACCCACTGCCTGGCCTGGGGCGCAGAGCCGTGCCCTGGCCGAGGGAGCGGGTCTACAAGGAGCCTCCCTCCTCTTGGGCTGCTCGTGTTGGGTGTTTTGTTCACAGTGGTGCAAAGCTGGCCGAGGAACACAGAGTTCCACGTGACCCAGCAGGAATGCCCTCCAGCGCAGGAATCACTGATATTGCAGAAAGGAGTTAGTTCAGAAAAGGGGTGATGTTTTCAGTTGTCTCCAAGAACTCATTTTTGTTTGTTTTTAAATTAGAAGAGAATTGCCTGGTTTACACAAAAACTTGACGTAAGTACAAATGGAATAGGGCTGGGGATGTGGCTCAAGTGGTAGCGCGTTCCCTGGCATGCGCGAGGCACAGGTTCGATCCTCAGCACCACATAAAAATAAAGATATAGTGTCCACCTAAAACTAAAAAATAAATATTAAATAAATGGATAATTTCTATAAGACCATTTAAATAATTTTGTTTTCCCCTTTCCCTCTCAACCCAGATTTTAGAAGAGAACATAAGGACTTGGAAGCAGGCTATAAATCCCATGAGCTCCACCCAGGATCACATCTGCAAGTAAAAAGTCGTTTGGTGAAAAGGTAATGCTGACGATTGGGAGTGCCAAGCCCTTTCCTGGTGGATGCCGTGGTATAGGGATTCTTCATTCATCAGGAAGGCATAGATCTGCCTTTCTCCCCTAGAACAGTGGGACTCACTGGAGGGTTTGTACCCGTGGGCAGCGGGCCTCCAAGGTGCCAGGAGCAGCACGTCACTGTTCTGACATGGTGTTCTTGTGAGGAGAGGCACAGTGGCCCCTCACGGCCCGGGCAGGAGGGTACAGGATCCCACCCAGTGAGTGCCCAGAACCTCCAGGCGCTGCGCTTCTCGCATATACCAGGCGCTTGTCATGCCCCGTGGCTGTGACTTTGTTAGAGATGTGACAGCAAAACCAGCACAACTTTGTTTCCTTCGAGATTGTACAGAAGAGTCTAGATCATGGCAACCTCAGACTGTCTAATTTCCCTGAAGGATGTCCTGCTCTCCCACCCGTGGGCAGCACCTTGCTGAGCTTCTGCACGGCTGGAACATCACTGCTGAGCTTCAGAGCCCACGTGTACCTGCACCTGAGTGCTCCGGGCACTGAGGCACTGAGGCTGAGCAGGCTGGGCAGGCCGGCCTGGGGTCTTCATGCTGCTCACTCAGGGGTGTGCGGTTTAGAACTCCCAGGTCATTTATTTTAGGAATATTCTAGTCAGTGTTTTCAGAGTGACGTCAACCGTGGGTAACTGAAACCGTGGATGAGAGGGAACTGCTATATCTTACAAATTAGAAAATTTGAGGTTGACATTAAGTAATCTGCTCAAAGCAGTGGAGCTGAGATTTGATAACTGCATCTACCTAGTCATTCCTCTCTAGTTCAGTTCTATGAATTCATAGGAAAAATTCATAGGAGAAATCATGAAACAAATAATTTGCAGCATAGCCGGGTGCGGTGGCCCACGCCTATAATCCCAGTGGTTTGGGAGGCTGAGGCAGGAGGATCGTGAGTTCAAAGCCAGCCTCAGCAAAAGTGGGGTGCTAAGCAACTCAGTGAGACCCTGTCTCTAAATAAAATACAAAATAGGGGTGGGATGTGGCTCAGTGGCCAAGTGCCCCTGAGTTCAATCCCAGCTACCAAAAAAAAAAGAAAATCTGAAACATATGATTTATCTCCACCTTAGGAATTAGCTATTACTTTATTAAAGATAATTTTGATTAAATTAATTATTCACCATCCTTAAAGTGTTGATATAAGATTTTAAACATCTTCATCCCTGTTGCCTTTCAGTGTTAGAAAGGGGCAAGAACAATGTAGAGTATTGAATTGTCTGTAGCATTTTCCGTAAGTTCTGTGCTGTATTTCATCACTGATAAATGTAATTTCAGTGAAATGAACTTTAAAGTACGTTTCTAATGGTGAGAAATGTGATTTGCGGGTGGAAGTGCAGATCAGTCGCAAAGTACCTACACAGAGCCCTGGGTTCTGTTCTAGCACCACACAAAAAGAGAAGAGAAGAAATATGAATCTGGTAATGATGAGCATTTCTGGTGAGCATTAGCATATTGTGGGTGGCATAATATTTCCCATTTCTATTGTGTTGCAAAAATGATATAAACCATGCATTGGAAAAACCGAAATAGAGAAATGTTTATTCCCTAGTTTCACCTATTGCATAAGGTGTTTCAGCTTTGCTTTTATCTTTGTATTTTAGGCCACATGCCCATGAAACCACTGGAAACTTCCTTCCTTCACCTGGCCCCCAAATACTCAAGGACCACACTGCAAGAGAGCACACCCACCAGTCAGGTCATCGGGAATCTGAAAAACCGAATGGAAGTCACTTGTCTGAGTGGCTTAGTAGAGAACATTCTGAGGGGGCAGCTTTGCCCTTTCACCTCTGTGACAGTTCGCCTGGAAAGAGAGTGAACAGTAGTGAAGTGGCCTCCCCGTCTTCTTCCCGTTCTGCACGTTCCAGGGCTGTCGGCCCAAAGCGGGACGCTATTCCGCAGCAGACCAGGATAGAGCCATGCTACTGTGAGAACTCTCCTTCCACGGTACCTGTGGCTCAGCCAGCCTGCCGATGTGATGGTTGCCAGGGGCCAGAACTTCTTTGTCAGCTTCTGCCACCCGCATTGCCACCAAAGAAACATGCTGTTACTAGTGTGCCAAAGTCGGAGAGGAGTGAGTCTGTGCCTGATGTCAGACTTTCAGGGGTGTTCAGCGGTCCCACGAGGCCAAGCGCAGTGTCAGAGCCAGGTTCAGAATTCAGTACACATGCGGACCACCTGAGATGCAGAGAGACCCTTCAAGTGAAGTTGCGTACGGGCAGCAGAGCCCCCTGCCTGTTCAACACTGCAGCTTGTGGGTTTCAGGCAAACTCAACTACAGTTGAGGATGCACTCTGCCAGCCAGAACTGGACTCTAGTTCTCCGTGCCCAAGTGAGACCATCTCATTAACTACCTATTTTTCAGTTGACAGCTGCATGACTGATACGTACAGACTGAAATACCATCAGAGGCCCAAGCTCTGCTTTCCAGAGAAGACTGGCTCTTGTCACAGCCCTTCACCGACTCAGAGTGATAGAAGCGTAGGACCTGTCACATGATGGCCTTGGCCCACCCTGCCCTTCCACAAGTCCAGCATGCACTGTAGCAGGTAGATGATGGAGTCCACCAGCTTATTCTCAGAGGCCATTAAAAATCAAATCTGTGGCATTTTAAAAATCATATATATACATACACACACACAAAAGAATATAAATATAATGTTAAAATGTTTTGCTCTATAATGATCAATTACTGGATATTTTGGAAATTCACTTTGAATATCGTGGCATGCCTTGAAAAATAGCAAGTCAGGGAATATATAATACTGTTTGTCATATGTAACAGTTGAATAAAAATTAGATTTGTCCCCCTCTAACACGGCTAGTAGACCCATAGTATCAAACTGACCAGTTCCACGGGAACTGCCCGTCTGCATGCCAGCAGCACATAGGTTGTCAGGTCAAAGCAGAGTCTGCCTTTAAGAGCACTTTTTGATTGTAGCCTACAGGTTTCACCAGTTTGTTCCTGATTTCTTCCATGCCTGGCCCTTCAAGTGTCTTTTAAAAAAAAAAAATGACCTTTTTTTGTAGAATCTTGGGGGAAATTGCCTTAATGATTAACAATTTTTCAAATTTCAAGGTCAGGACTAATTTTTCTCCTAGAACATATATCTTCAGAGTATCTGGCTAACGTAAATAGGCCTTTAACCCTTATATGTGTTTGTAAATATTGCTTTGGCCACGAGCTGAGAAGTCAAAAGTGTAAACTTAAGTATATTTATTTATCTTGTTACTTTTTTTTTTTTTCTAATTTTACGTGAAATGTGAAAGACTTTTATTTTGGTTACATTTGCTTTGGGCTGCTAATAACCAATGTTAGGAATTAACCTCGAGTCCTGTTAATTGGGACTGTCAAACTGCCCAAGTTCTCTCTGCTCCAGTCTTACACTCCTAGGTTGTCAACTCATTTTACTACGCAGCCTTCCAGGTTAACTTTGTCTTTCATACAGAGGGTTTAATTTTAATGAAATGGGTATCTAATTTGGGCACCCTTCCAATTTTTTCTTTCTCAAATCATTTTATCACAGCTACCTTCATGGAGAGGGCTTTCTTTAAAAATTATAGGGATTTTCATATGGTAAACTTAGGAGCGAGAACAACTCCCTTATCTCCTTAGTTGTCAGTTTATTTTATACTAAGCTGATAACCTGATTGGGATTGAGAATAGTTTTATAGTGTCTATTCCAGAGAATTGAGAATTTATAATTCAGTAAACTAATAAGTTTAATATCTTGGCCAATTCCTTAAATTGTGTAAATTTTTCCAAAATGTAAGTGGTTAAAATGAATACTAAATTGATTATAAAAGCTAACCCTAGCCCTCTGACTTTGGCCACCAAGACTGTCTTCTGTCTATAGACATTCTCACCAGCCTTTTTTACCTTTTTATATGCTCTCAATTTAGAAATACTTGAATATCAAATTTTTATCTTTTAAGAAAACTTAAGTTTTTATAATGGAAGGTTTGTAAGTAATGTAAGGTTTATAGAATTGTATCTGAAATGTCAATGTTTTTCATTGCTGCTTTGATAATGCAAAATACTAAAGATGGGGCTTCAAGTATTTTTTAATAGCTTTCAAAAACTGTGTGGGCTCATATTAACGTCAATTTGGTCAAGATGTTCAGTTTGAAATATATTAACTGAAACATTTACACTAATTTCTGATTTAATAAGTTAAATGTACCTTTTCAACATCCAGTTTAGTTGCAAACATTAAATAGCAGTATCCAATTTTGCCTTTTAACCTACTATTCAGTTTTTAAGAAACTTCCCCAGTTATGTAATTTAGTACTAAACAAATTAGAAACCATTTGGTTTTGTTGATTCAGCACTCCAAGTAGATTCAATGCGTACATACTAGCTATTCATTCCCCTGAAAAGTCTCTACTTCTGAGGTGCCTGTTAATATTTTTATAGATATTTTCATGTTATAACTTTTTATAATACAGGCAAGCATTATTGAAATGTTTAAAATACTTGTCTTCAGAATTATATTTTCATGTAAAATCATTTTTTTTTTGGTTCAAAATTTTTAAGATAAAGTGTTTTTAAGTTAACATGGTTGAATTTTGCATTGGTGAGTTGTCTCTTCCCCCTCCCCTTTCCGTGTGTCCTGTTTAAGGGAAATAGAAGTCAATTTAGTTCAAGGGTACTTGGGATCACTGCTCATGTCACGCCAGGTGTTCCTGATTCAACCTGTCCAGTCTAGAGTGTAGTGCCAGAGCCAGGCAGTGAAGGACAGAGCTCTGGGTAGCAGCTGGTCTCACTGTGCAGCCCGGGGCTCCTGCAGTGGCAGTGAGCACAGACGGCATGCACAGGGAAGGGCATGCTGCTCCAATAAGCCCCAACCCTGGAATTGGATTGCTGGTTTTCCTGTGAAAGCCTTTGATTCCTCTCAGTCATTTTGAAAGGTAAAAACCATTCTTAGCTTAGAGGCTTTCACTATAAAAACAGGTAGTGAGCCCAATTTGGCCCAGTGGCCCTGGTTTACCTTGTCTTTGAGCACCACCTACATTACATACCCTCACTGACCATAGACATCTGGGGTTTCCAAATGCAATTCCATACTTTCTAGGGTCATTTGGTACTTTTTTTTTAATTGTTGATAGACCTTAGGGTTTTTTTTTAATTCACCTATGGTGCTGAAAGTCAAACCCAGTGCCTCCTCACACATGCCAGGTAAGTACACTACCACTGAGCCCCAGCCCCAGCCCCAGCCCCTGGTGCTCTTTATATGCTAAAATTTTCAGGTGAAGAGATCTGCCAAAGGCCAATGTCTCGGCTTGGCATCAGAATCATGAGCCACCACACACCTTTGCAGGTTCAAACAGCAATTCTTTATTCCAGCTCTCACACCGCCTCCACACAGGTCCAGGGACAATCGCGTTCTGCCGTCTCCCGCACAATTCACCTACTCCACGAGGCTATCTCCAAATCCCATTTTAATCTCACGAGAACTCCACGGGAACAAGCAGCAGGAAAACCCTAATCCCAGCAATAATCTTCAATCTCCAACTTCCCTAAAACCCATTATCTTAAACTGGCAACGCCTTAAACTCAAGGAGCCGGTTACTTCCTCAAACCTGATCAGCTCTAAACCCGGATCCGCCTTGGTCCTTGAGCAAGGTCACTTTATTAAAGCATGCATGCAATGTCCCATCGAATGTCCTCTAAGCAGCATGGGGTACGCTTGGCAAGGAAATTTCGATGCGTCATTCCTACTTGGTAATGGCCCTCAGCATCTCCCCCCTTCTGATTAATTAAACAACAAGCAATGTGGCTTAGGACCGTGCCTGGTAGGTTGTCCAATTCAACATGTGGTTCTTACCCGTCATAGGAGAACTGACCTTTACACGTCAGTTTCCTGTCTTAGGTTGAATCCACTGCAACCAGATCAACCCGTCACTACCGGTCCAGCATTCAGCCATGCTTGTGGATAGGCCTAAGCACCAGTGGGGGGGTGAGGTTCTTGCCTCACCTCTGTTGGCCCCCAAATTTTAGACCATCACTAGTAGAAGGGAGGAAGATACAGAAATGCCACGACACCAAGCCAATTGACGGCTCCTTTGGAAAAATTGCGTCACTGGTGACACCATCAGCAAAGATGTCAGCATTACCACAATTAACATGGGGTGCGCTGGCAAGGAAATTGCATCACTGGTGACACCATCAGCAAAAATATGCCAGCAGTACCACAATTCGCTGCACCAAACGATAGTTCACAATGCATGCAACTGATATATAGTCCAGGCAAGTTCTGCAGGCAGTTCAAAGTGGAAGAGTCTATCAATATGTCCATTTCCTCCCAAAGTATGCAATGTCCCATCGAATGTCCTCTAAGCAGCATGGGGTACGCTTGGCAAGGAAATTTCAATGCGTCATTTCTACTTGGTAATGGCCCTCAGCAGAGATCTTTTTTTTTTCTTGTAGATGGACACAACACAATGCCTTTATTTTTATGTGGTGCTGAGAATAAAACCCGGGTACCGCCTGTGCTAGGAGAGTGCTCCACCACTGAGCCACAATCCCAGCCCAGGTAAAGAGACCCTTAAAACTGTCCTTACAACTGCTAAGCCAGTTCATTTCAAGTAGTACTTTAAACCTCATTTTACTTCCATGAAATCAAGAGTGAGTTTGCAAATGAACTTATACAATTAAAATCACATCATTCTTGATGTCTTTTTGTTATAGCAAGTTTCCAACACAAAATATGGGCACTATGAGCAGTTTGGTGGTGGGTATGGTTTCTTACTCATCTGAGTAGGATCTGGGCCCTCATGCTGCCACAATTTAGTCATGTAATATATCAGCACATTAGTGAAGTTTTTCCAGAGAAAAGAACAGCATATATAGAAACTTAGTATGAGGGATTGGCTCATGTGATTATTGAGGCTCAGAAGTCCCATGGCCTTGCCCACTGCAAACCAGAGGCCCAGGAAAACCACTGGTGTCCAAGTCTGTAGGCCCAGCACCAGGAGTACTGATGCTGCGGTTCACCCTTCCTCTGCCTTTCTGGTGCTCCAGCCCTCATGAGATTGTACATTGGGAGAAAATCTTTCTTTGCTCTGTTGGTTCAAATTTCCTTCAGAAACATCTCTTTGGACATACCCAGGAACAGTGTCTTACCAGCTTTCTTGGATCCTTAGCTCAAACTGACACACAAAAGATGAGCCATCACATTGTAAGATTTCTCCATCTTGACTAAGCTAGAAATTTTCAGAACATGTGAAAGTAGGCTGATTTTAGGCTCAGAAAGGTGGTAGGGATGATGATTACAAGTCTGTGGGTGCTCTAACAGTAAGCTACATAAGAACTATTAAACTTTTTATAAACTTACCACCAGATAATTTGCTGAGAAAAAATAAATTCAGCTATGTAAGTAAATGTTTATTAGATAAAATTGTTAGCAACAGAAAAGCAGGTCATAATCATTTATCACACCCAGTACAATCTCCTTTTTTGTTCCTCCTGATGCTTCAACCACACCTTCCACAGAATGCTCTTTGTGCAGAGCAACAATACCCTGAAGGCATAACTAAGAGTCACCAGGCCCACAGATCCTCCAAGGGCAACTCCAGGCCTGACCCTAACCCTGAGCACCCTTCTGAAAGGCAGAGGGTGCAGAGTTCCCTGGATCACAGGGAGGGTACCACTTCACACAGTTCCCATCTGCCCGCTGGGCACCCCAGATCAGTAAAATAATTGGATTTAAATAACAATTAGATTTTAATTTAATAACAATTAGATTTTTAAAAAGACAGAACAATCTCTACAAAGGAAAGAATTTTTGTCTGGCCTACAACTATGTTCAAAATGCTGCAGCCAAAGATGAAGGCTCTGTAGGATGAGTAAATACCACACTGCCAGCGGAGGCATTCAAATAAGTTACAAGCATGATGAAAGCAAATGTTTTGGACACAAGCATACCTAATACAATAATTAAAAAAAAAAAAACAGGCTTGAAACATTCCTGTTTCAGGGTGCATGCAGAGGGCATGCAGGCGGGCTTTCCACTATCTAATGCCATCTCCTTTGTGACCCAACCGGCATTTCAAAGGTCATGAAAAGACCATTTAAAAACTAAGTACAGGTAGAGCCAATAGATTGTGAACTCTATTGTGTTAGGGACAGCCTCTACACAAGCTCAGAACACCAGTCCTTTTCTCTCTCCTGAATAACTTTGGAATTTACAACTCCCTCACCTCACCTAGTTGCACACCCCATTATGTGACTGAATTAAACCCAGACCAACCCTTCCAACAGTACTCAGTGAATATGCTAAGCTTTGAAGTACAAATTTTACTTCTGCACCAGCCCCTATAAAGACATTAGGTGTTTGAAAAGAGTTTAAATGTGAAACACTGCATTTAGTTTTAGGAACTTGGCTATGAATGAGATCACTATTCATTTAGTAGTTCCCCAAATGAGTTAGAAGAACATGTAAAAAGAAAGGATGGTCCCTTAGAGACTTGAAATTCTGCAGTAGCACAATCCCATCTTCTTTGTTCAAGAAAACTGTAGTTCATTTTCAGAATTCACTCCTGAATCCAGTGATCTTGGGATGTCAGCAAACCCATCTGTAAAAAACAAACATCTGTCACGGACGTTTACTGTATCTGCCCATTTTAGCATCTTATGCCACCTCTGAAAATCATACTTGTTTTTGTCACAGGTCTATCCCAAAAATGATTTACATATTGATAAGAATTTTTAATATCCATCTGTTTTCGGTGGACACAACATCTTTATTTTATGTTTATGTGCTGCTGAGGACCGAATCCAGCGCCTAGCACATGCCGGGCGAGCTCGCTACCACTTGACCCACATCCCCAGCCCAAGAACCTTTTTTAAATGGTGTAGAAAGTTTTCAAGTTCCATTTTTCCACCCAGAGCTGAGAATTCTGGTCATTATTAAAAATAAAAACTAAACGAACAAAAAAATCACTGTCCTTGTATTTGGTCTCTCTAAAAGCGGGGCGGGAGGGCACTGGAAACTCGGAACGCCCGTGGAGGAGGACTTCACGGAAACTGCGCTCCTGTGCCGTCCCCCGCGGGCCCTCTGCCTCCACGCCGCCCCAGAACTCAGGCGCTGAGGCTGGACGGGGCAGGCGGGAGAGGAGCCGCCAGAGCGCAGCGCCGTCACGACGAGCCGGGAGAGCTGTCTCGCCCCCTCCCGTGTCACCCCGCCGACCCGGGCTGCCAGGGAGACCGAGGGCCTGCGTTCTGCAGGCGACACGAAGCGCCCCCGGCTCGGCTCGCGGTGCCCGTGGCGGGGAGCGGGGAGGCCGGCGGCAGCCCGGGCTCCGGGCGCAGAGCCGGGGGAGCCTTCCCGGAACGGGCCCGCGCGGTGCGCGCCCCCAGGCTGGGGCCGGTCAGCGGCCCCCGGGACACGCCAGGGCCGTGCGAGGCGCACTCGGCCGCCACCGCCCTCCGACACGCCACCCGGGCACGGTCCGGCCGCCGGCCACCCGCGACCCCCGCCTGCGCCGCTCGCCCCGCCGCGCTCACCAGGGCAGGAGGTACACGAAGAGGAAGAGCACCACGTCCAGGAGCACGAAGAGCCACAGGTCCAGCCAGTACGAGTGCTTCGGCAGCCCGTTGCTCCCGGCCTGCGGGGCGCCGGGCCCGCGCTGTCCCCGGCCGCCGTTCGCCGCGCGCGCCTCCATCCTGCCGCGAGCTCCGGCACCGTCTCGGCCGCGCGCCACCGCTCAGGAAGCCCGACGCGGGGGGAACGCGGCTCCGCGCCTCCGCCCAGGGAGGCGAACCCCGGCGCCCCGCCCCGCGCAGGCGCCCCGTCGGCCGCCCCGTGACGGCCCGCAGGCGCCGCGGCCACGCCCGGAAGCGGAAGCGGAAGCGGCCGCCTCCCTCCTCCCGCTGCGGCGCTGGCGGCGGAGCTCGGCGTTCCGCCTTCTAGGCGCCAGTGCGCCCGCCGCGTGGCGAGTTCGGTTCTCCGGGGGAGCGCGCGCAGGCCGGCCCGGTCGCCCGGCTACCCCGCGAGCGGCGCGAGGGCCTCGGTGGGCGCCCGCCAGGCCTCGCGCCCTTCGCTCCAGCGGTGTCTGGCGGCATGGAGGGGCCCCGCTGGGCTTGCCTTCCGGTGGCCCTGGCGGACTCAGTGCCGCCCAGGCCCCCGAAAAGGACCCACCGCAGACGCGGCTCCGTGGCCAGCGCGAGCCGCCCGGCCCTGCCTCCGGGCTCCGGGCCGTCGCCGGGTCCCGGGGTGGCAGGGCAGACGTGCCGGCGGACGTCGCCGGGTCCCGGGGTGGCAGGCGGACGTCGCCGGGTCCCGGGGGTGGCAGGGCAGACGTGCCGGCGGCCGCGCGTGTGTAGACGGAGCAGGACCCGCCGCAGGCTGGCTTGCCCTCAGCGGGGCAGCGGGTCGCTGCCGGACCGGAACTGAGCACAGGTGGCCTCGCGAAGCCGAAGGCCCCGAATGTCCCTGCGAGAGACGTTGGGCCGCTGGGGGGGGGGTCGGCCCGGTGGCCCGACAGGGAGACAGATACCGGCAGGGGCCACCCAGACGTGCAGCTCCACCCTGTACAGATTCCCGCGTTCTGGGTCGTTCCCGGACAGAAGTGATGTGGAGGTCGCTGGGGGTTTCGGTGTCACGAACAGCAGTTCGGTTTGGAATAAAGTAGCAGACTGCAAAACCCGGGCACCGACGTCCTGCTGAGCGCTGCATTCCCACCCGCCTGCACCTGCCTCCCCCACATCCCAGGGAAGGGAGTGCTCTGGCCTGCAGATTGAGCCATCACGGTGCAGTCAGTGCTAAGGCCACTCGGCCCCCCTGGGCTACGTGGAGAGGACCAGGTCAGGACCCCAGTGTGAGGGAGAAGGAAAAGACTGAAGGAGGAAGCAGTTCTTACCCGAGGCAGTGGTGGACTTTAGACGGTAATGCGGATTTTTAGACCACCTTGAACTAATATTAGAGCAACTGCTCCTGCAGTGCGGAACTTTGTTAATGGGTTTTTCATCCAAAAATATGTGTCTTAAACTCTTTTCTCATATTTATTTTATTTTTCCTCTTTCAGATTGGTTGCTTGTCCTAACAGAGATCCTGTTGATTGGTACAGTTATATCTCTGTCTTCTGGATCTGTTTGTCCATTTTGTTTTGTTTTCTTCTGTCATTCCATACCTGTGAGAGTTTCTCTTTTTTTCCTATATTTTTATTGGCACAGTTTAATTAGACCTAATGGCGGGATTCATTGTCACATATTCATATATGCACACAATATACCAGCATTCCCCAGTATTTCCCCTTTCTCTCCCATTATGTGATCCCCCACCTTTCCCCCCCACCTTTTTTTTTTTAACCAGTGTTAGTTTTCTTCCCAAGTTGTACTATCAGCATTATTAAGATGCAGCCATTGTCTTGTCTTCATCTTGGCCTTTAGCATTTCCCACCTTTGAAGACACTTCTTGGGCTCCACCCCACTGGGGCAGCCTAGGACCCAGCAGACAACTTTTTCTCTAGCTAGAGTGCTTTCTGCCACCTTCCTCATGGAAGCTATTTTCCCTTTTTGCCTCTGCACTGAGTGCTTGTTGTTCCCATTTAAACTGTAATGCTTCCTCACCCATCTAAGACCTACGTATGCTTTGAGACCCAACTCAGGAGCCAGCTTCATGGTTTCCTCACTACAGTTTACCTTGGTCTCTCCATTCTTAATTTTATCTCAGATATCTTCAGTATTAGAGTATTATATATTCTTTGAGGGTGGGAGACTTATCTTTACTGTCTATGCTGTCTCCACATCACTCAGACAGTGCCCCTGAAAATGGAAGAAAACAATCCTAATCAAAAAATACCTAATGAGTTATCTCTTAGAATATAATAGTGTAATGACCACTAAGCTCAGATACTTTCTGAGGGTTTTTTTTTTTTTAAGTACTAATAATGGATATGAGTTAATTCATTCCCCCGACAGATTTTCCTTCTTTAATTTTAGGAAATACTTGAAATACTGAGCGTCAGACATCGTCTGAGGATTTATAAACGATATAGATGCAGTAGCCATCCAGCTCATTAGAAAAACCAGCTGAGCACATCTAAAAGAGCCGTGGAGTTTTCAGACTCTGTCCCAGAGCTCTGAAGTTCTCCATGATGACTTGGGTATGTGGACAGCCAGGCAGCACAGGACTGAATAGACTAACCAGCCTTACCCCTGCCTGCTTTACACATGTACAGATGAGAAGAACTGGATTATGTTTGTACTTAGGATTCCATTTAAGATTTTATTTCAAGTTAAAGAAGGAGTTCTTTTGCTTTTTAATATTTTAAAACTTCAGTAGGGCAGAGTTTAACTGGTTGCTTAGGTGAGAAAGATGTTGCACTCACAGCTTGTTTGAAATCTTAAGCTAATTACCTACCTGAGCATCAGCCTGTTGCTTGTTTTATTGAAGGGTATGAGATACGGTCATTAGTCATTGGAAGGTTATCTAAGACATGTCATAGCTCATCAAATTACATGATAGGCTTCCACACAGAAAACAGCAGCATAGGCAGGATCTAGACTGTGTCAATAAATGCCATATTCATAATTGTCATATATAAAATAATAACCAGGATTAGAATTATTTCATAAGTGTAAGAAATGTCAACATATTAACAACCATTATCTCTAGGAATGGGATCACAGATAATTTTTATCCTTTGTGCTTATCCATATTTTCTCAATGAAAATGCATTGAGTGGGAATTGTAAAGAAAGTTATTTTGAAAATAAGTTGAAAATAAATGAGATAATCTAAGCCAAAATTACTATGTAAATATTTCTGACATTAGGTCACATTTACTCAGCGTGTAAATGTCAAAGGATTTTAACTATTTATAACAATGCTTTTCAAAACAAACTTTATGGAGCTCTGTGATTCCTCAGGGGTCGCTCCAGGATAACTCTGAAGTGAAGAGATGAGTAGTGAATGTGGCTTCAGACCTCTATTCATGATGCTCAGTTTTAATGTTCATATCTGTAAATATGTCCCCCTTTTTTTCCTGGTCCTCCTTGAGATATGTGTAAGAAAATCACCCTTGGTGACCCATGTTCAAAATGGAATCATTGGATAATAAGCAGAAACTATAATCATTTTGTCACAATTCTAAAAAGTAGACAAAGATATATAACAGCCAAGCTAAAGCGAAATTTACGAAGTAGTAGAACAAAAAAGAGAAGTAGACACTTGCACAAAATTTTTAAAACGTCAATGCCCACTTTTAGTAATGGGTAGAATGTTTAGACCAAAAAAATGTTAAGAAAGTAGAGGATCTGAAAACTATAAGCTAACTAGACTAACAGACATGTGGAATGCTCCAACCAACAGCAGCAAAATGCAGATTCTTCTCAAATGTGCACAAAACATTCTCTGAGATAAACCACATATCAGGCCACAAGACAGTTTCAATAAATTTTAGAAAAGTTTGAAATTGTACAGAGTATCTATCTTCTCTGACCACAAACAGATGAAACTAGAAGTTAATAACAGAAGGTAAACTAGAAAATTCACAAATAATATGGAAATCTAACACATCTTTATAAACAACTAATGGGCCAAAGGAGCTATCACAAAGGAAATCCTCATGAGAAAATTAAAATTCGTCATATGAAAGCTTATGGGTTACAGTGAAGACAGTGCTCAGAGGAAAATCTATAGCTATAAGTGCACATTTAAAAAGAAAGTTCTCAATTATCTTCTTTTATACCTTGAGGAATAGGAAAGAGGAGCTAACTAAACTCAGAGCTGTCAGAAGGAATAATAAAACTGAAAAGGAATAAAAGAAATACTGAACAGAAAAACAGTCAAGAAGAGTTGGTGAAACCAAAAGTTGGTTCTTCAGAAAGGTTAACAAAGTGACAAACTTTAGGCCGGGGATGTGGCTCAAGCAGTAGCGCGCTCGCCTGGCATGCGTGCAGCCTGGGTTCGATCCTCAGCACCACATACTAACAAAGATGTGTTCGCTGAGAACTAAAAAATAAAATTCTCTTAAAAAAAAAAAAAAAAAAAGTGACAAACCTTTAGCTAAATTGATAAAAAGTGAGAAGACACAAGTAAAACCCGAAACAAAGGTGTAATAATTATTACCAACCTTACAGGGGGGAAAAAAGGATTATAAGGGAATACTATGAATAATTATATACCATCAAATTTTTCCGCTCCAGAGGATGTAGTGTGCATGTGCAAGGGACCATCTTGGAAGCAGAAAGTGGCGCTTTCTGGACACCAAAACTGCTAGCACCTTGGTCTTGGGCTTCCTGGCCCCCAGGAGATTCATGTTGTTTATGCATTACCCAGTCTCAGGTATTCTGTTCACCAGAACACTGAGGGCAATCAGGTAGCAGTTCTTAATGGTCCTGCACATGATTCCCTTTTGCCTTTATACCTTTATTACTGTCTGAAAGGGTGAAGTTTTCAGGAAGTGAGAAAATTGGAGAAAGTGGAGCAGCTTGGAAGACACTAAGCTCTCCCTGCCCCCAGGTTTCAGCTTGGAGCCAGGAGGTAGGAACAGTTGAAGGCAGGAAGTCCTCCTAACCCTAACCTGTTTACCCGTGAGTCTTTACTTCCCTGATGCTGAAGGATTACACCAGAGAGGCAAGGTCAGAGTGGAAAGTAGAAGCTTTATTAAAGGACAGTAAAAAAGACTTCTCCCCGAGGAAGAAGGGGACCAAGAGGTGGAATCCGTGGGAGGGGGAGGCTTCCTTTTTTTTTAATCTTCACTCAAGATTTCCCTGTCACAGGCACTCCTGTCCTTTGTCCTGTTATCTTGCACTGATGGAATGTAGGTGGGAAGGCCAAAAGGTGGGGGACCCAGGGGCCAAGCAGTAATCTGGGCAGGAAGGGCTTTGTTTGCTGGAAGCTCTTCATTAACATTTCCTGGGATGGGCTCTGGGCCTTGGGGACATTTTCAATTCCCCTTTTTCTGGACTCCATTCTCAAGATGGCCTTTATTCTTGATTTTACTCCATATTAGATTTACTAACTACATTAACTATCTAAATTTAGATCTGGCTTCATCAGGACCCAAGATTAGACCTTACAGAAGCAACTGAGTCCCACACTTTCTTCTAGGAACCGATTGAAAATCCCAGATGATTGTGGCTACCTCAGGAGAAGCCACTTGTTTTTTTTGTTTTTTTAAATTCCTCACATTCTTGTCTTTTTTTTTTTAAGAGAGGGGAGAGAGAGAGAATTTTTAATATTTATTTTTTAGTCACAACATCTTTTTTGGTATGTGGTGCTGAGGATCGAACCCGGGCGGCACGCATGCCAGGTGAGCGCGCTACCGCTTGAGCCACATCCCCAGCCCGAGAAGCCACTTGTTAGAGATGCTCATACGTGAGACAATGCAAGAAAGTGTAGAGGTGAAATGATTGGGTAATGAGAACATTAACCATATCAGTACATTAATACCCTGATGGGGATAAACTGGGTGGTAATTGTAGGCAGGTAGTGTTACCGCTGTTGGCCAGTGAGGAGTCCTTGCTTCCCCGATGTTGAAGAATAACACCAGAGAGCACGCAGAGGCAAGGTCAGAGTAGAGATTAGAAGTTTATTAAAGGACAGCAGAAAAGACTTCTGGAGGAAGAAGGGGACCCAAGAAGTGGAATCCGTGGAAGTGTGGTTGTCTCCCTTTTTATAGGTTTGATGATGAAATGCAAGGGGGAAGGGTTAGGACACAGGTGGGTCAAATGGGCAGGAAGGACTTAATTATCACTTTTTGGGGTGGGTTTATCTCTGGGATGGGCTATCTCCAAATCTGTTGGGGGCTGTTTCCTGGGCTCCATTAACATTTCTTGGGGGTGGACTTTGGCCTAGGGCCTTTCTGGGACTTCATTAACATTCCATGAGTTGTCCTGCATTTCCCGGAATCTTTGTCAGCGTGGCCTCCATTTTAGATTTCACTCAATATGATATTAGACCCGATTTACCTAACCAAACTGACTACCTAACTTTAAATGTGGCTTCACTGGTGCCAAGGGTGCTCCCTAGGAAGCCAAGGTAATGTGTAGTATACTCTCACTTGAATGAGAAATACTCCATCTGTTGGTAATGCAGATGAAGCCAGATTTAAAGTTAGGTAGTCAGTGTAGCTAGGTAAATTGGGTCTAATACCGAGTGATATCTAAAATGGAGCCATGCTGGGAATGACTCAGGGAAAACTCAGGACAATTCATGGAATGTTAATGAAGTCCCAAAGAGGCCCTAGGCCAAAGTCCACCTCAAAGAAGTGTTAATGAACAGCCCCCAACAGATTTGGAGATAGCCCATCCCAGAGAAGTGATAAGCCCATCCCAAAAGTCCTTCCTGCCCTTACATTCCATCAACAAAACTATAAAAAGGGGAAACAACCGCACTTCCACGGATTCCACCTCCTGGGTCCCCTTCTTCCTCCGGGAGAAGTCTTTTCTTAATAAAAGCTGTGGGAGCAAAGTAGGGCTGTTGTGCTCACTGCTGAAGTGTGTGTCATGTTTGGTACATGGCAGGGACTCACTTTCATATTTGCCTAAAGGAATATGTACTCTTGGACCCCTGAATACTTTACCAAACAAGTTTTATTTTTATCCACCAGAAATGGGAATTTATTTCACATCTATCATCTCCTCTTGTATTGTTTTTTGTTTAATAGAACTTGACCTGAGTTTTTGCCTCATGACCTCTGTGTGCTGCTCTGCCTCTTTCTCAGCTTTTGTTCCACCTCTAGCCAGCAGCCTTGGCTGTGTATTGGAGTCAAAACTCAGTGGAGGGCCCCATCTACTTGTCTAACTACAAAGCTCTTATCACAAGCTGTTCTCCAGTGTAGAAACTGGCTGCCCTTGGGTCAGGTGGCCACTTTTGTCCTAATAAGAAGGCTAAGGTGATATTCAGATTAAGGTTACCTCTGGGTAAGAACAACTAGGAAGGGTCCTCAACAGGACTTCTATTAAGGGAGGGCTGGCCTTTGGGCACTGAGTGGTTCAGTACCCCGCCCCATGCTAGTACTGTTTGCTTGTGTTGAGGACCGCAGCAGGGGACACAGAAGACTCTGAGCCATGCCTCTGTAGCACTCACAGACCTCAGGGCCCAGGCAAGCATAGTAACGGATGCAGAGTAACAGCTTGGTAGAGGTGGGCATCCCTCACTGAAGACACCCAGGACCAGCACCCATCCACATTGGAGTGGGAGACAATTTCCATCCTCACTGACAGCTTTCTGCTTTAAGAGTATGTTAAATAGGAAAGTTCTTTGTCACATTTATGTCCTTTCATTTCCCTGTTTAAACAGTATCTTATTGAAAAAGTAAAACTGAGAAATGGCATTGGACATATGCTCTTTTACTTGAAACTCTTCTTCAGGTTTGTAAAGAGCACTGTTCCTTGACTTTCTGGTATTTTCTTAGGGAATAGTGTGTTCCCGATTTGTTTGCCAGGAACCAGGCGGACTCCTTGTCTGTGGGCTGTGACCCTGGAGCTGGGCTGAGGTCCAGGGAGAACTTACTCATTCTGCTCAGGCTCCTCCTGCTCTGCTGCCTGCACAGCACGCCCAGCCACCAGGTGTCCCATCCGGCAGGACACATCAACGTGGGCAGGGAACCTAGATGGGGAGGAATGAAGGGACAAGAGACACGAAAGGCCACAAAAGTTCTGATCAAGCTGCAAACTTTTATTGTTCACACAGGGGTATTTATGGGCTGGGGATGGGGAAGCTCTCTAATCAGCAATTGCTGGATGTGGGTGGGTATTTATATGCTGGGGATGGGGAAGCTCTCTAATCAGCAATTGCTGGATGTGGGTGGTAAAATTGCCAGCTGCAAGATGTCTGATGATCCTGATAACCACAGGATGTTCCAGGGAGATAGGTAGCTGCAGGATGCCTCCCAGGCAGGATGTCTCCCAGGGGGCTGTCAGGCTAACCTTTGAAGGAGAATTTCCTTCTAGTCCCCAACAACCAGGGACTGGACAGGCACACAGCTCCCGGTCAGCTTCCCAGTAGCTGTCATGCTAATGGATTGCTCAGTGGGCTGGGTGTAGCTGAGAGGAGCCCCCAAGGCGGTGCTTACTTGTGACAGGGTGTGCTTGTGGCTTCTCACGTCTCTCCCTTCTATTGCCACCCTGCATACTCTTCTTTTCCCATCAGCTTTTCAGCATTTTGTCCCATGATGACTGAAGGTTGGCCCTAGGTCTGGGGGACAGCTGTGCACCACCCTCACATCAGCACCCAGGAAACAGAAGGCTTGCCCTGGGTGCCTTCCAACTGGAGGACGAGGCTACCCTGTGCATTCTGATTCAGGACCAAGGTGAGCCTGAGAATGTGGATCCATTCATGGAAATTCTTAGTGACTCATGTCTCTCCCAGGGGTGTTTATCTTGAATACCTGGTAGATGGTGCTATTCAGAAATTTATTTTTGTTCAGTGAATGAAAGCAGCATTAGGAAGTTGGTTCAGGAAGAGAGAAAAATAATCTTTGTGTTACTTTTGTTTTGTATGGAATTTGTAACTAAAGACACATTTAATGATTATCATTTCAAACTGCAGAATATGGTACGTCAAATCCTCCTGGAATATCTTAAGACACTGATGCAGTCTGCATCGGAAACCTCTGGCTCCGGCCCTTGCCCAGCAGATGGCACTCTTACACTGTAGTGTACAGGACAGGTATCACTCCCTCAAGGTAGACCATATCTCAGAACTTTGAAGGATTCATTTCCCCACCCCATCCCCACAAAACCTCCGCCCACTTCCATTCTACTCCATGCCACCTCCTCACCCACCTGTTCACCTCTTCAGGTACTCAGGGGTGTCTTGCTGACAGTCTCTCTAGTTGCTCATAGGAAAATACCTTTTGTGCTTAATGATAGTCAGCTCATAGCAATGAGGCTGGCTAAGTCATCTGCAGAGCCCTGTATAAAATGAAAATGTAGAACTCCTTTACCAAGTGGCTAGAAATTTTAAGATGGCAACAACAGAGTGCTAAACCAAGCACAGGCCCCCTGAGCGTGCACAGGTCTCGAACCATGAACCAGCCATACTTCATAGCCCAATGGTACTTCCTCCTCTCATCCCACCCTCCCTGTTCCAGCACCCTCTCCCAGTGGCACAGACCAAGTGTTGCTCAAGAATCACCCAGTGCTGTTCAGACAGCACGGAGGCTTGGTGCTGGAGGGACTGTGGAGACCCAGCCGGGTCCCCTTATTTAGAGATGACTGAACTGCATTCCAAAGAGATGAAGTGGTAGTCCCAGCGTCCCCAGCTAGTCATGCCACAGACTGGGCTGGAGCAAAGATCTCCTGTGTGGGGCCAAGCCTCGCTGTGTCACAGGCTTGAAGGGAAATGTTCTAGGAAAAGGGCTTTCTCATGGACTTGCTGTTTTCTCTGTGAGGGTTTTGAGAGCCAAGCTATCTGTCAGGCACTATTCCAGATATTCATGAATACTAGCTCAATTAATAAAGTATCAGAAAACCATTACTATTTCTCAAATGAGAAAAATTGAGAGTCAGAACTTGAATTTTGGAAAGTGGAAAGATGTATTTAGGCAAGTCTCTGGTTCTAAGTCCACACTCTTTTATCCTTGTCACTGGTGAATTTTGGCCTATATTTCCTGAACATGGGTATTGATGGTAGTCTGTCCTGGATGGCCTTAGGGACGCTTTCTAGGGTCTCATGTCTTCAAGCTGCTCAGGCCAACTTCTTTCTTGGGCCTTTCTTTAAGTGCTTCCCCTGCTTGGAATGATCTCCCCAGATATGCCATCGAAATCAGGACTCATGTCAGGTAGCAAGGGGAGGTCCGGTCAACAGGTATCATGGGCAACACCAGGACTCCAGCTTTTCCTCTAATGACAAGGAGCCATTGCAGATTTTGTACAGAGAAGTGACATGATCTGACTTAGACCTTTAAGGATTCTCCTGTCTGCTCTGGGGTTCGGTAGGGAAGGTAGAGGTTGGGGGACTTTTTAGGGGAGACTTGCAGTAATTCAGGTGATGATGGCGGTGTCTTCAATTGAGGTGACACCAGTGGCCGTAATAAGAGGAAGTTGGGTTCTAGATATATATATATATATATGATATTTTAAACTCTTGGTTATAGAAAATTGCAAAAACATACAAGATTAAGGAAAAGAGGGATGAGTTTCACATTCTTGCCACGACCCAGGGACCCTGACATCTGTGACTGTCTGGCACCATCCAGCAGCAGCGGCGGGAGTAGTCACCTGTGACCAGTGGTCTCCCCTAACCCCTCCCACTCTGCCCCCACCTGAGGCTGGGGAAAGTACTTGAAGGAAATCCCAAATTGCACACGTTACAACTGAACCTCCAGCTGTTCCCTGGGTGCACCTGGCTCCCTGCTCTGTGGTGCGCCTCTGGCTCCTGTTGCTCCCAGCCAAGAAATTGGGCTTCCCTCCTGTGTCTCCAGGGTCCTCTTAAACCATGTTCCTTCCCACCAGCGACAAGCTGCGTATTTCCCAAATTCAAACTCCCTGCCCACAAGTTCTTCTGGACGCACCTAGTGTGGCTCCTCCACACAGAGTTCAGGAGCTGGCCAAACGGCACAGCTGCTCCTGGATACTGGGAGCCAAGCTCAGCTGTGGTGAAGGGAGCTTAGTGGAGTGGCAGCTGCTGGGCAGCAGTAGGCAGATCTCTAATGCCAATAAACAGTGAAAGGGGATAAGCTGTGAGAGAAGAAAGCCTCCATTGGGCTGCGGGAGCAGTGACAGTGGCCCCTGCCCTCATCTTACAGCTTGACCCGGTGCATCTCCGTGCAAGTCTTGGTGCCACACGAGAATTAAGGGATCTTTTTCTTAAGATCAAAATTTTTGTTTGTGGGGCTGGGGTTGTGGCTCAGTGGTAGAGTGCTCGCCTAGCATGCTTGAGGCACTGAGTTCGATCCTCAGCACCACATAAATGTAAAATAAAGATATTGTGTCCACTTAAAACTAAAAAATAAATATTAAAAAAGATGTAAAAATTTTTTTAAAAGATATTTTTATTTTTAACAGGCTGAGTAATGGATCTGAAATACTGGACTGAAATCTAGGACCTACGTTAGTTCTCGTGTTCATATGGACCCTACTCAGCATTAGATGAGCTGATAAGATGCTTGGTGTCTGTCTCCCCACCTGCAGGTGGGAGTGGTGCCTGCCCCCACTTCACATGTGAAGACTAGTGCAGTCAGAGAAGTAAAGCGTGCTTCTGGCTCCTGTTGCGCCCAGCAACAGGAATTGAACTCAGGGGAGTTATACCATTGAGCCAAATTCCCAGCCCTTTCTATTTTTCATTTTGTGACAGTGTCTTGCTAAGCTGAATGATCAATATTTACTCTATAAAGATGTTTATGAAGTTATAAAATGAACAGATTGATATTTTTTCTTTAGTGCAGTGCTGAGGCTCAAGCTCAGGGTCTTGCAGGTGTGTGGGTGCATTTGCTTTTCTTATTTCTGAGCCTTCTGGTTGAGTATGCATTGCTTTTATAATAAGAGATGCTACCAAGGAAATCATTCCCAACCATTGCAAAATTTTAGAAACCCCCACGCAGCCTATGTGTTTAGCTTGCCAAATTTGAAAATAAACACAACAAAAACTGTCTACTATTGCACATGTCACACAGCTTTGTTGTTTTAAAGAAGAGGCTATATATAGAATAGTATTTATTTTTCTGTTTTAAAATATGTTGCATATTATTTTAGAATTCCCATGAATTTCATTGTTAAAGAATATAAAACAAATCATAAATAGCTTTTACTTGCTTGCTTTGTCAAGGCTGGAAGTACATCAATGTTTGTAGAAGGAATAATTATTCAGAACCTCATGCTTGATGGGCAGAGAAAAGCAGCTCTGAATGGACAGACTTCCAGCATATGTATTCTGGGCGGGCAGTGCCTCAGAACTGTGCTTATTCCTTTTTAAAGATCCTCTTGGCTTCTACTCCTTCATACGTGTAGGTCTGAAAGGTGTCAGCAAGAATTAAAAAATTGCCATTAATACATCTACATTAAGAAATTTTAGTATTATTGGTATTATTGTAGCTCTGGATGAGTTCATACTATTTTTTCATGGACTGATAGCAACATTTTATGCAGATGTAGATGTCCACTACAAAACACATTTTGGCTTCTAGTCATTTACATTTTCAGCTAAACTAGGGTTTTATTGTTGTTGTTGTTGTTTGTTTTTGTTTTGTTTTGTTTTTTGAGCAGGGAATTGAACCCAGGGGAGTTTTACAATTGAGCCAAATTCCTAGCCCTTTCTATTTTTCATTTTGTGACAGTGTCTTGCTAAGCTGCTTAGGACTTCCCTAAATTGCTAACTGGCCATGAACTTGCAATTCTCCTGTCTCCGCCTTCCGTGTCACTGGGATTACAGGTGTGCATCAGCACATCCAGCTAAACTAGGATTCTTGTATTCAACATATATATATATATAAATCATCTTCAATAACTATGCATAAAATATCTATTTTTTAAATCTGTAAGATACACAAGAAAAGAAATAACAGTCTGTTAACTAAAGATATAACTCATCAATTTCAAAAAACATGTGATCATTTTTGTCTTTGGGAAGTAGTTACAACTCACCTGGATGAGCTCATCACCTGTAATTTCTCGCACAGTATTCAGTTCCTTTCCATTGTCTACTCGTTTGAATCTTCCTACAAGTTTATTTCCCTCAAGGCTCCAGGTCCCCTGCATTGTGATGGCAAAGTGGCATGTGTTAGATCTTGTGTGTGTCACACATGGTTCTAGTTCTGTAGAGCCACGGTTGCATTAGTGTCCACAACCACAGTTCTGTCACTCTCCCAGAGCCAGGCACACCAGCCTGGAGCCTCACTGGGGGTCCTGGAGGACCTGTGTGATGCCACCAATACCATGCTGCCCTCCCTCCACAACCTCCGTGGGCCATCTTTGAGGCACAGTTGATAAAACATTCAGCAGTTAAACTGTCATTGCAGATGTATAGAATCTAACTAGAAAAACTCTAAGGCTAAAACAGAGCTTTAAAAAATTGGTTGAAGATGATGACTTCTGAAGTCTTTTACCTTGATCATGAGAGAGTATGTCTCAGTGACTTACACTGCAGCATAGACCGTCCTCTTGGTTGTTCACTCATTCCTCACTTATTAACTTCTTATTTCAATGTATTTATCAAATGACTATTAGGTGTATGTTACATAACTCTGAAAGCTTTTGTGCTGCCAGTTTGGAAATACTGAGCTAGATCTGTACACACTCATTCAAAGGATATTCTTCTGAATCCATAAGTGTCAAATGAAGCATGACAAGGCATATTCACACATGCATAAAGAAATACAACTTCAAATCTGCTTATTAAGCGCTTTTAAGCACTTTCTTTTCAGAAAGTTCAGTCCAGATTCTTCATAGATGGTTGAATCACTGTATTTGAATGCCCTGTCAATGTTGGGCTTCTTCAGTAAATGAAGGAGATATGCCTTAATTAAGCCAACCAATGGGACAAAGCAGATACCGTTTCAGTTTGGGGTAGAGAAATCAATAATGCATTGCTTATAGAAAGTTCTTACACTGAGTTCAGTTCCATCCGCTAGGCTGTAAGCAAAGGCAGTGCCAAGTTCAAACACAATGTCAATGGTTCGGAAGTTGCTGGACTCTTTGACCGTGAATCTGTTCCCCTCCTGTGTGATGACCAGTTTCAGATTGTCATGAGCCGCAAGCTTCCTCTTCACCATGTTGATCCCTGGAAGAGAAAGGAGGCCAGAGAAAGTGAGACCCAAGTGCCCAGGAGGCCCTGGCTTTTCTGATTTGTTGCTGTTTATTCTGAGGGGGGAGGAAAACCCCATCTCACTGCAGAGCCCAAGCACTCTGCTTGCTCCTGCAGAAGTTCAAGCTCAGGCAGGAGAAGACTGACTCAAGCTGCTTTCCCAGACTTCAAAAAAATCAGGTGAAGCACAGAGTTTTAGAAAACCAAGTGCTTATTCATTTTCATAAGACTAATACACTTTTTGTTTCAGTATTATGTTTATCAAATTCGAGAAATGTCAGATGAAGTATGAAGAGGCATATTCACACATGCATGAAGAAATGCAACTTTAATTCTGCTTATACAGAATCTTAAAACACTTTCTTTCCATAATTGCTTTTAAAATCTACACTTCATACATCATTGCTTTTGGTGACGTTTGTGACTGACACAAAAATGTAAAAATTGAAAATTTCATGGTCAAATTCATTATTATGTACAATTCTATAAATTTAAACTTGGAATCCCTAAACTACAATACAATTGATGCAGATTTTTTATTTTGGGGAATGATAAAAAATCACCCATCTTACACAGTGTGGGTGCTACTAGGTATTGGCATAGATTTTACAAAATAGTTAAATTAAACTTCTCAAAGAAAATACATAGTAGCTTTGTGAGGAAAATCCTAAAGTTTTGTAAGTCAGAGCAAAAGAGAATCAAATCTAATTTTTTCAAAGTGATTTTTGAAAGAACTCTTTTCTATTTATTGTTATACTTTATTATATGATTTTTGCTTTCCCATTCCCAAGAATTTAATGTTTTAAAATTTGGATTATCATCACCCCTACCATTTTCATACTCTATTAAAAAACAGATGTGGGTTTTCCATGATACAGGTACAAGCAGCAGGTGGAGAAGGAAGGAAGCCTTGGTGTGTCCTAGAGGAGGGCCCTCAAGTCTGCCCCCCACTGGTGAGGTGCACCGCTTCCTGACGCAGGACGCGGGTGTGGCTGTTCCTGTGCGGAGCTGTCAGGCATCTGGATCCCACAGCAGAGAAAGGCCTAGAGAAAGCAGAGAGAAGCCTGGCTTCCTACCCATTTTTTCCATGAACTTGTCGTAGTTCTCACTCCGGTTCACTTTCCAAGTACCGTCGAACGCCATGGTCTCGGATGTGCTGGCCACAGGCAAGTGGAGATTCAGGCCTGTCTATAGAATTTATTCTGTTTCTTATCTTGGAGCCAACACCATACTGTGATGTGGAAGTCTAAAGGTCAAGAGATCACTGACTGCTGTGATGACAAACCACTTCAGTTTCTCTTTGCATAATTTTCTTCTATCTTCTGAAGTTCAGCTGATGTTGAGGATGATAAGCAAACCTACTCTGTCTTAGACTACGAAGTCAGGAACATTTAAGAATTCAAATGTGGGCTTTCTGAAGATAGTATTTCTACATATGACCTCAAGGTGTGCAGTATATTAGGCAATTTCAAATAGCATGAGAAATTAGACTATTATTCACATATTCCTTTTTTTAAAACAGTAACAGTTGTCTTGCAAAGAAAGACTGCATGCCAAATACAGTCAAAAAGTTAATGTGGTTGAGACTGAAAATTCAGGTCTTTGTTTTTCTTTATTAAGGTAAGATTCAACAGACTGATTATTTTAAGGATAAAATTCACTGCTTTTAGGGAGCTTCATGCTATTGTGTAACCATCACCATTATTTAATTCCAAAGGATTTCACCGTCCCGGGGAGAAACCACACACAGTGGGAAGTCGTTTCTGATCCTCTGTTCCCAGCTCTGCCAGCTTCTCACCCATGTCTGGATTTTGTGGCTCGGTCTCTTCTGAACATTTCGTACAAATGGATTCATATGGTAGGTGGCCTTTTCTGTTTGAGTTTTCTCATTGGCCACAGTGTTTTCATAATTTACATATCAGCACTTCTTTTTTTGTTGTTGTTGTTACTAGGGATTTAACTCAGGGGCACTCAACCACTAGCCACACCCCTAGCCCTAATTTGTATTTTACTTAGAGACAGGGTCTCACTGAATTGCTTAGCATCTTGCTTTCTGCTGAGGCTGGCTTTGAACTCTCCATCCTCCTGCCTTAGCCTCCTGAGCCACTGGGATTACAGGTGCACCACTGCATCCAGCTAGCACTTCTTTTTTAAAAAGATTTTATTTTATGTTTAATTGGCACGTGTAGATTGTGCTTTTTAAAGGGGTTCAGCACGCTAGTTCTCACATGCATACAGTGTGCAGGTCCAGATCCCACCTGCCCCTTCCATCCCCCTACACCACCTTCACCACCTCAAGCATCCATTTCCCACAGTCAAGTCAACCTCTTTTGGTTTCCACAGGTGAGAGGACATGTGGTACTTGTCTGAAGGATCATTTTCTAACACGTCTTTTGGCATGGTGTTTAGGGATGCCAGGAGTTTGTACAAATGACCTGGTACTCAGTAAGTACTCATTGTGTTTCAGTTTAGGTTGTGGAGGGTGCCAGTCCACTGAGCATAATTTTAAAAAGTAGAAATATAGCTGGATAACAAAAACTTTATAAGACAAAATAATTAACATCAAATATCTCCCATGTACAAAAAGAACAAAAGCCAGATGTTAGCTCTCTCAGGAATTAAACCATTCCTCTGTTTCACTTTCCCTCTCTCCATCCCCAAGCGTGGGGTCAGAGCCAAGCCTGGTATGTGTATGGGGTGAGGATGCAGAGGGTGACTGAAGGTCTTCCAGCCCAGGGCAGGCCTGAACTGGGCAGCAGACCCTCTCGCTGTGCGGGACAGGCTCTTCATTAGTAACTTGTCTGCAGATGTTAGCTACCAAAAAGACATTGTTGTGCTGAAGGTGCCTGGAGAATATCTTGTTATCTGAGGGCCAGCAGGGAAGCTCAGGTCAAGGGAAGATGTATCGGACAAATTTGAACAGAATGCTGGAGAGATCAAACCATGTTTTAAAATTTTGATTCTGTCTGTTGTGTACCACTCTTTCAGTGAGTACTATATTTTTTATTTTATCAATAAGTAGATTAAAAACAACTTTCTACTAGCTCCATTATTTCATTTAAAAAAGAAGAGAGATCAGAATACAAACAGGGGTGGGGAGAAAGGCCAAAACAATTTGTTCATAACTGCAACTAAAATTGGCTAAGTTGCTGGGGGCAGTGCTGCATGCCTGTAATCCTAGTGATTCACGAGGATGAGGCAGGAGGACTGCAAGTTAGAGGCAACTTGGCAAGACACTGCCTCAAAACAAAAAATTAAGAAGACCTGGGTGTAGCTCAGTGGTAGAGAGCCCCTGAGTTCACTCCCCAGTACAACGAAAAAAAAGAAAAGAAAAAATAAGGCTACATTGTCTTTGCTTTTCTGTCTCTTGCCAAAGACCATGAGACCCTCATAACTGGGGAGGCATCAACCCAGCGTACTCCTCACTGGACGGCAAGTGGAAGGATGTGCGATTGCTCTAAGGCCAAGGTCACAATAATACAGTGACTTCTGAATTTAGAAGCCTATGGATGATGGATACTTCTCCCCTAGGTCAGAAAAATAGGCGTATCTGGTTTTTGAAATAGAAATGTGTTTGGGTAAAAACAAACATGTTTTACAAACAAAATGACTTGAGTTTCAATACTGTAAATCATAATGCCCATTACTGTGCATGACGTTGGTCAGACTGCAGCCTCACCAGCTTTACTTGCCTTACACATAAAATGAAAATTATAATAGTGCCGGATAGGTAGGGCTTTATGAGCAAATTGTATCATATACCCACCCAAGCAACTGGTAGACATCAGGTGCTCAATAAGACGGTTTTCCTCAGTCTCTGAGAAAGGAAATCCAGTAGCAATGCCAATATCTTAAGCATCCCAGGTCTCAAACCACTTCACTATTTTGTGAAGAAAATGTTTGGAGTTTATTAGGAATGACCTTAAAGTCATGTAGGTGTCTTGTGACTCGCACTAGTGATAACTTGGGAGTGGGGTTCCCTTGGATCTGCCTGTTAAGGGCAGCATGGTGCCAGCGCACCCTCTGGGAATGCGTCTTCCCTCTTCCAGCTCATAGCCGTTGAGACCAAAGGGCCGAGCTCAGGCAGGGAGTGGGGAGGAGAAAGCAGACGCCCTTCTTGACACTGTCCCTCTAAGAGCGCCTTCTAGGAGCCCTTGAGAACCAATAACACTTGGACTTAGACAGCTGGCTGATGGAATGGGCATCCTAACTTAGGCCTCCCACGCCTCAGTGGCCATGACCCGACTGACGGTCAGTCTGGAAACCCTGAAGTGTCTGTGGCATCACCATTTAAAACATTTAATGCCCAGATCACATTTTTAACATGACACTTTCCTTCTCTGGTCCCCCAACTCCGTCACTCCCTGGTTCTTTAACCTTATTCCATCTAGAAAAGGTCATACGGAACCCATGGGTCAGTACGAACGTCTCCCTAAAGAACTTCCCCACTGCTGATGATGTTGAGCCAATCAGCTGCGTATGGCCTCAGCCCTTCATTCTCTGCCCTGAAGACACGACAGTTGAGTCCTGCAGAGGGTAGATGTGGTCTGTGCAGGTGGCTGCAACACCTCTCTCCTCTCTCCTGTTGCAGTCCATATCACCCACTGAGTGGTCTGAAAGAAGTGCACATCAGCACAAACTCGCTTATTCCCATTTCATTTCTCCAAGGAAAGTTCAAACCCATTCCTCAGCATGGCTTGCAAACTGCTCCTTGTGTGCCATTTCTCTCCATTCCCTATCATGAACTTTAAAACCTAGGCATGTTAAATTTCCTGCCATCCCAGCCCCTGAGTGCCCATGCTTCAGTGGATGCATGGTCACCGATCCTTCTAGTAAGCCTGACTTGAGCTGCCAAGAGCAGGTGAAGGCACAGCCCTCTGTTTGCAGGGGTAAAGTTCTCAGTGTGGCTCATAAAAGACAAAAACAGTTGATTCATCTTAACCAGAGAAATATCATTATTCCAAAGTCCAGAAACATCAATAGAGAGGACACAAGGACGTCAAAAGCTCATCTCAAAGGAATAGCTTCCTAGGGAAGGCATAGATCCTTTATTTTGCTCCATGGTATGGCAGAAGGGAACATTTTTTTCTAGTATTATTTTTCACATTTCATAAATGGGAATTTATGGATTTATGAATCATGTTGTTTTATTTTGTTTTGTTTGGTAGTGAGGATTGAACCCAAGGGTACTCTCCTATTGAGCCATACCCTAAGCCCTTTTATTTATTTTTTATGACAGTCCAGTCCCACTGTGCCTGATTGAATCCTGTTTTTTGATCCCAAGTTTTTAGCTTTTACATATCAAAGAAAAATGGAGGTGCATAAGAGAAGGATTGGAGGGACAGAGAGAAAGAGTAGCAGGAAAGTCTCAAGTTATCTTCTGCCAGACCCCATGTGGTGAACGGGAAGGTGGGGCATTCTGAAGTTGGCCAACAAAGTTTACTTCTTTCTCTTTAGTAACTAGTTTCTAAATTTGAGCAATATTAAGGTCTTTTTAATTAAATTTTAGATGTCATAAATGATTGACTGGTTTTCTTTCAAAAAGACTCCAACCGCACAGCAACACACCACAGGGTGTCTGTCATGTAGAGGTAGCATGGCTTCCTGACTTCCTGACAGAGAGCCATCGAGAGGATCCCATGTGTCCTATTAGATGATCGTTCCTGAAAGGTTTGTGACTCCTTCTTGGTTGCTGACTTCTATCTCATTTCTCCAAGGAAAAGTACAAACCCCAACCCTTAGCATGGCTTGCAAACGGCTCCTCATTCCTTTCCATTCAGTATCATATATTCCAAGATCTAGACATAATAAATTTCCTAGACTCTAAATATAAAGTCTACCCAACAATAGTGGAGTCCCTTCAAGCAATATGACAGGAAGCTGCTTGTCTTCTTCCTAATACCATGTAGAAAATAGGGCTTGGAATTATTATAGCTTTCCACTATCATACCCAAACAATTATGTTTCTTCCTATTAAAAAAAAAACAACCCTTTTTCTTTGAGACCACTTCCATTTGGCTGTATCACCTGCCAGCCTATCTCACACTGTTATTGACCATTGGATACCATCAGATAACATTGTTACATACCACTGTTATCTCTCATTATCATCATCCACCTCTGTCCAGCATTATCTGCCATCCACCCCGACTATCACTACCTATCATCACCCCATCTGTCATTATCTACCATCCACCCTGTCTATCATTATCCACCATCCACCCCACTATCACTACCTGTAACCACCCCATCTATCATTATCTACCATCCAACCCTGTCTATGTTTATCCACCATCCACCCCACTATCACTACCTGTCACCACCCCATCTATTATTATCTACCATCCAACCCTGTCTATCATTATCCACCATCCACCCCACTATTACTACCTGTAACCACCCCATCTATCATTATCTACCATCCAACCCTGTCTATCTTTATCCACCATCCACCCCACTATCACTACCTGTCACCACCCCATCTATCATTATCTACCATCCAACCCTGTCTATCATCATCCACCATCCACCCCACTATCACTACCTGTCACCACCCCATCTGTCATTATCTACCATCCAACCCTGTCATCATCCACCATCCATCCCTACCCAGCCTCATTGGCCATCTATCACTGAGAACTCTGGCTCACAGTCATCCTCTCTGCTCTGCCATATTCCTGGTGACGAAAGTCCACATGGATAAGTCACCCGTCATGCTGGCCTCATATTTCTTACCCTACATATTTAGTACCTTTACTTCTGTGCTTTATGCATGTGGACTAAGGCTGTGGCCTGTGAGTTTTCGCATTCCAGTGCTTCGATTGTGAATCTGACATACCACTCCCCAATAAGAGGTTTCCATCCTCTCATCTCCTTCACTTTCTTCTACCATCGCACTGAGATTTTCAGTCAGTTGTTGTCTCTATCTTCTCTCCAATTGGAGCCCCTTATTGGTCCCTTATTGGTTTATTTATATTCTGCATTCGATTGTCGATATTCTTTTGCCAACCGAAAGGTCATCCACACTTTTCCTGTACATCCCTGATTTCTAGTGCCAGCCCAGTCATCTGCTCTGCCAGGCAGGACTTCTCTCTATCTCAGTTAGTTTCTTCTGCATTCATAACAAGAGTCGTGTCTTTAATCATTCTGTGACCTCTTAGCCTTGCCCTCAGCAGATGACCTGCATGTGACTTCATAGGAGGAATAAACCACCAAGTGACAATTTCTTCAATTGTGCCTTCTCAGTTACAAGTTTTCTCTTCTTACTTTCTTTACTCCTACTAATTTTTTCACCCACTTGTTTCACCCACATATTCTTTCCTACTCTTGGGCCAATGTCACTGTTTGACCATCTGATATGTTACCTAATAATGAGCTGTACATCACTGTCTTCTGCATGGTGCCAGTGTCACAGTTTACTCCTTGCCTACTTTGCTTAAGGAACTATATTTTCAAGCTCACCAAGAGAAGTTCAACTGAAGGTGATTGCTCCAAAACTACCTGGTTGACACCAACAACAGGCTCCAATGAGGAACAGCCAGAGCGGGTACTTATGTTACATCCCTGGACATCTACTCATATATCATACACAGAGGGAAGTCCCAGAACAAAAGAGAGAAACACACACAAAAGTAAAAGCATTTAAAAGATGAAGAGACTCCATTTTAATGATTGCACAAGTCTGAGACCTCTGAAAACATGGAAACAGGAAAACAAATCTTTCCCCCAAATTCACAATCCCCCAACAAAGGATCCCACAGATATTGGAAGTGGATGAAATTCCAGAGAAAGATAATTTTAAAAACTGATTATTGAAATGCTTAATGAACTAAAAGATCATCTAAGTAATTAATGAAGAGAGAAAATAAAGGAGATGAAAGAACATTTCAATAAATAGAGATACTGAAAAGAAACCAATCAAAACTCCTAGAAATGAAAGATATAATACATTAAAGTAAACCATCACCAACAGATTAGATTTCAAAGAAAGAACTTCAGGTCTTCAAGACAGAGCATATGCACTTAAATACTCAGTATACATTAAAGGGAAGAAAAAGAGTATGATCGGATTATACAAGAACTCAAGAACAGCATCAAGAGAACAATCGTGAGAATCACTGGGATAGAAGAGAACATGGAGATACAGGCTAAAGGCATCAAGAACATTTTCAATGAGATAGTAAGAGAAAAACTTTCCCCATATCATAAATGAGAACAGATATCAACATACAGGGGCCATACAGAACCCTAAATAGACAAAATTAGAAGATAAACTCTCCAAGACACATCAAAATCAAAATGCCTAACATACGAAATAAGGAAAGAATATTAAAAACTGCAACGAAAAACATCATGCCACATTTAGAAATAAACCAATAAGACTCATCTCTGACTTCACAACTTAGACCATAAAATCAAGGAGGGCCTGGAATAAGATATTTCAATATCTAAAAGAAAACAATCACCAGCCAAGATTGCTATATGCAGCAAGCTCTCTTCAAAATTGATGGAGAAATAAAAACTTTCCATGATAAGGATAAATGGAAAGAATTCATAACTGCCAAGCCAGTACTACAAAGAATACTCAAAAATATACGGTACACAGATTAACGTAAAAATAACCCCTAAAGTCTCCAAATAGAATAAGATCACTAGAACAGTAACCAACTAAATGAAAATCAAGACAACTAAATATAGCAAACAAATCCAAATGTAAGGACACCACATCATATTCATAATAACACTGAATGTAAGTGTTCTCAATTCTTCCTTAAAACACATGGAATATCACAGATTAACATAATGGATCAAAAAACAAGATCCAATTACATGCTGTTTAAAAAAACTCACCACAATGGCAAAGACACCCAGGATGAGGGTAAAAGGATGGAAAAAATATTCCAGGCCAGTAGAGTCCAGCAACAAGCAGAAGTAGCAATTCTCATATCTGACAAAGCAGATTTAAAGCAAAAATTAATCAGAAGAGAAAAAGAGGGTCATGCCACCCTGGTAAAGGGGAAGATCCAACAAGGAGATGTAACCATGGTAAATATGGATGACCTAAATGTCAGTGCTCATAATTACATTTAAAAAATCACCTCTTGGTGTTCCAGAGGAGAGGCCTGCCCACCACCCTGGGGGCCCGGAGATCCAGAGGAGAGGCCCTCCCCGCGCCCAGATATACATGATGAGCCACCTCGCGCTGGGGTTCCTTATTCACCAAAGCGTGGCTCCACAGCCCAGCATCAGGGTACATATAGGCTTGAGGCTGCCACCACCACGAAACTGGGATATTGCTGCTTCTATCAAGGGACAACAATAAGGACCTGGTATGATGTCACCAAGGTCATTGTGGGTCTGGCTGCACCAGAGGTTTCTCTCCTAGGGTGCTCACAGTTATCCTGTTGCTGAGGTAACAGGGAGTCTTGCATGGGTTTGCCTATCGTGTTTCTCCTACTAATAGCCAACTTCTTATGATCACCCTCTCACGTGTCATATAATCTAATACCTCCATATTCTCACATCCTACATCATGCACATCTCAGCCAACCCCTGGGCCTCCTTCTACCATTAGAAACTGAAAACCCTTACACAAACCTAGTAACTATAAGGCAGAAGATACATTGAGTGCTGTAATATTGACCTCTCCCTTAAAAGTGAGGTATTGGGGGGCGGGGTTGTGGCTCAGTGAAAGGTCACTCGCTTAGCACATGGGAGGCGCTGGGTTCAGTCCTCAGCACCACATAAAAATAAACAAAATAAAGGTATTGTGTCCAACTACGACTAATTGTTTTTTTTTAAAAGTGAAGTATTAGTAACCTGTAGGGACACTATAAGACAATAGGGCAGAGGCTACAATACCTTGGATCTACACTGCAAGAGAGGAAGACTCACAGACATCATGAAAAAACAAGGGAGGAAAATACCTCAAAACAAACCAAGATGCCACAACAACAGAACCCATAGATATCGCAGTGGGTGAAATGTCAGAGAAGGAGTTCAGAACATACATAAATAAAATGATTTAAAAATAGTGACCTAAGTGAGCAGATAAGGCAAAAATCGATCACTCCAACAAAAAGATAAGAGAACAAATACAGCTTGCAGATTACTTCAAGAAAGAGAGATACTGAAAAACAAACAAACAGAAACACTTGAAATGAAAGAAACAATTAGCCAATTAAAAAACTCAAGACAGCATCACCAACAGATGAGATCACTTGGAAGTCAGGACCTCAGACAATGAAGACAAAGGATACAATCTTGACCTCACAGTGAAGATGGTAAGAAACTATGAAGAGAACATCCAAGGATTATGGGATGCCATCCAAAGACCAAATTTAAGATTTATTGGGCTAGAGGAAGTTTCAGAGATTCAAATCAAAGGAATGCACAATCTCTTCAATGAAATAATAGCAGAAAGTTTCCCAAGCACGAATAATGAACTGAAAAATCAATTTCAAGAGGCCTAATGGACACCAAATGTACAAAATTACAACAGATCTACATCAAGACTCATTATAATGAAAATGCCTGGCATACAGAATAAGGATAGAATTTTAAAGGCCTCAAGAGAGAAAAATCAGATTACCCATAAGGGAAGAAAAATTCAAATCTCAGCAGACTTTTTAGCCCAGCCTTTCAAACAGGAGACCCTGGAACCACATATACCAAGCTCTAAAAGATAATGGATGCCAACCTACAATCTTATATCCAGCAAATTGAGCTTCAAATTTGACAATGAAATAAAAACCTTCCATGATAAACAAAAGCTAAAAGAATTTACAGCAAGAAAGCCTGCACTACAGAACATTCTTGGCAAAATATTCCACGAGGAGGAAATGAAGAACAACAATGAAAATCTACAAAGAGAAGAACTACAATAAAAGAAAAACCAACCAAAGGAGAAACCAAGTCAGACTAAATACCAAAAATCCCCAAAATGACTGGTGATACAATTCGTGTCTCTTTTAACCCTTTTTGATAAATTTTTACACATAAAAATTTTAACTATAATATTATTTAATTTTTCAGGTTTTTGTTTATTTTGTATTTATTGTTTTCCATTTCTCTTCACAAAGGTATACAAATATTTTCTTTAAAAGTTTTAGCATTTTATACGTTATATTTTAATGTATAATTAATCTGGTATGTGTATATATAGTGCCTGTGCTATGAGCTAAGGTATATTTTAGTCTCCTGTAATTAAAAATCCATTATTCAAGATTCAAGGATGAAAAAAGATCAATCAGAGTAAAAATTTTTAATAAGGTATTTAAAAAGGTAAGAGCAAGGTTGAGGGAAACCAACAAATTTTGTGAAGCACCTTTTCTTCCGTAACTTGGAGAGGTAGGAAGTGAAAGAAGAGAGAGCCACTAGGAAAACCTTGTAGGAGAAGTCGACCTAACTGGAGTTACTTCCACCAAAAGCATGAAGACTCCAACTCACAGACTAATAGAGTCTTATAAGGAGAAATAAAGCACTTTGCTCTACTCTTGTATATTCTAAGTTTATCTCTTTGGTGTCCTTTTCTGACAGAACTCAACAAGAAACCACATAACAAGGGACTTATCATGCAGCCTGCAGCATATGTCTCACCAAAAGGTGAACGATGGAGAGAGGAGCCAGTAGGGCATCCACTGGTTACATGAAACTACTGAGTATTTGAAATGTGTCTAGTCTGAATTGAGGTGTGCTATGTGTTAAATAGACATTAGATTCCAAAGAATTACTAGAACAAAGAAAATGAACATGAAATACCTTATTAACAATTATTTTCTTTGCAAATTATTTTGGTAATCCATTAGGTTAAATGAAAATATATTAAAATTAATTTCTCTATTTGTTTTTTAAAAAGGGAGTAAAGTAGAACAAGGTAACATATTCTATATCTTCATTGTAGGATTATGTGTCCATATTTATATGTTGTCATTTTTTATATCTGTGTTATTGAAATTCATATAACTATAAAACTAAATAGGACAAATTGCACCCTATAAAACTATATCTCAACAAACATGACTTTAAAAAGAAATCTAGTTCAAACAGTATTGGACACATACTATCCACCTGGTAATTAATGGCCATTATCATGATTCATTAAAATAACCAGCATCAAGCTGTTACTTAGTGGGGTAGGGAGGGGAGCATGGGAGGAGTAGAGGAACTCTAGATGGGGCAAAGGGGTGGGAAGGGGGTTAGAAATGATAGTGGAATGTGGTGGACATCATTATCCAAAATACACTCTAAAGACCGAATGGTGTGAATATACTTTGTATACAACCAGAGATAAGAAAAATTGTGCTCTATATATGTAATATGAATCGCAACACATTCCATTGTCATATGTAACACATCAGATAAAAAAATTAAAAAATTTTTTTAAAATTACCTCTTGCTGTGGAATTCCAGATAGACCCCAATACAATCATACTGGTTGATTTCAACACATTTTTATCACCAATATATAGGTCATCCAAACCTAAAACCAATAAAGGTATTTTGCCTTAAATAATACTATAAATCAAATGCACCTAATAGACATCTGCAGCATATTTCTTCTCAAAGCAGCTGTATTTATCTTCTTTTCATCAGGTCATGGAAATTTTTCAAAAATAAAACATATTCTAGGTCATAAGTAAGTCTTAGTAAATACAAAAAAAAAAGATATAATCTTGTATATCCTGTTGGACCATCATGGAATGAAACTGGAAGTGAACAGCAAGAAAAATAATAGAAATCACATAAAACATGGAGATTGAACAGTAGTGTTTTAGACAAAGAATGGATCATAAAAGAAATGAGAGATAAAAATCAGGAAATCATTAGAGACAAATGAGAACAGAGATAAAGTATATCAAAGTCTCTTGGAGAGTATGAAAGCATTCCTATGAGGAAATCTTATAGCATTGTGTTCCTACATTAAAAAATAGATTCCAAATAAGTTAGCTTATACTCTACCTCAATTATTATACTCTACCAAAATTAGTATAAGCCATAAAATAATAAAGATTATAGCTAAAACTAATGAAATTGAGAGTTAAAAAGGTAATACATAGGATAAATGCAACAAAGAGTTATTTCTTCAAAAAAATAAATGATTGATAAACCCTTAACCAAACTGACCAAAAGAAATAGATAAAAGACCCAAATAAACAAAATTAGAGATGAAAAAGGAGCTGTAACCACAGATGCTTCTGAAATTCAGAGGATCATTAGAAACAATTTTGAAAATTTATACTTCAATAAACTGGAAAAGCTAGAAGACATTGCCAAATTTCTAGACACATATGACCTGCCCAAATTGAACGAGGAAGATATAGAAAACCTAAATAGACCAATATCAATTAATGAAATTGAAACAACAATTAAGAGCCTTCCAACAAAGTAAAGTCCAGGACCAGATGAATTCTCAGCTGAGGTCTAACCAGACCTGTACATAAGAATCACCAGTGTATCTCAAATTGCTCCATGAAATTGAAAGGAAGGGACCATTCCCAGACACATTCTGTGAAGCAAGTAAAACCAGACAAAAACATCAAGGAGAGAAAACTACCAATATCCCTGATGAACAGATGCAAAATCCTTAATAAAAGATCAGCAAACTGCATTCAAAAACAGATCAAGAAGATAATACACCACGATCAAGTGGGTTTCATTCCAAGAATGCAAGGTTGGTTCAATATATGCAAACGGAGAAATAAAATTCACCACTTCACTAGAATTAAGAACAAGAATTATATGATCATCTTAATACCTGCATAAAAAGGCTTTGATAAAATCGAGCACCCATTCATGTTAAAAATGCTAAAGAAAGTAGGTATACATAGAAGAAACTTACAAACATTATAAAGGATATATGTAACGTGCCCAAAGCCAACATAATACTGGACAGAGTAAAACTGAAAGCATTTCCTCTAAAATGAGGAACAAGACAAGCATGTCCACTCACATGCTGCCGCAGTCTGGCTGGCACAGAATCACGAGCCACTCACAGCTTTGTAGATTCAAACAGCAATCCTTTATTCCCGAACTCACACCGGCCTCCACACACGTTCTCGGGAAATCCAAATTCTGGGCCCAAATTCACATACTCCCCCAGGCTTTTAATCCCAAAAACTTTCTGAATTCCACGAGAACTCAACGGGAACTCAGGCAGCAGGATATGCCCTATTCCCAGCAGGAATAACCTTAAACCTGGAACTGCCCAAAACCCAGATTGTCCTACACAGGGAATGCCCTAAACCCAAGGAGCGGGATACTTCCTAAAACCTGCAGGATACACCCCAAACCTGGATCCACCCTGGTCCTTGAGCAGGGTCACCTTTCTCAAACACACATGCAAGGTCACAGCGAATGTCCAAGGCAAGTCCATTTCCACGAGTCCTTGCTCTAAGCAGCATGGGGTATGCTGGCAAGGAAATTCCGATGCGTCATTCCTACTTGGCAATGGCCCTCAGCAACATGCTGCTATTCAATAGCGTTCTCTCAAACTCCAGCCAGAAGAATCAGGAAAAGGAGAAATCCAACTCTGAGGATGATATATTTACAAGATGGCCCCCTCCAAAAAACAAAAAGCCTGAAGACATCTAGAGCTGATCCATGAATTTAGCAAAGCAGCAGGATACAGGATACCTCTCATAAATTTCAGTTTTCATAGGCTCCAAGTGGTTCTGCTGAGAAAGAAATCAGGAAAACAGACGTTTTACAATAACTTCAATTAAAAAAAGAAGAAGAAGAGGGCTGGGGATGTGGCTCAAGTGGTAGGGCGCTCGCCTGGCATGCGTGCGGCCTGGGTTCAATCCCTCAGCATCACGTACAAATAAAGATGTTGTGTCCGCTGAAAACTAAAAAATAAATATTAAAAATTCTCTCTCTCTCTCTCTCTTTAAAAAAAGAAGAAGAAAATTAAGGAGGAAAACAAGATTAATGAATGAATATGGGAATTAATCTGAACAAGGAGGTGAAAGATCTCTACAGGGAAAATTATAGAACACTGAAAAAAGAAATTGAAGGCGACCTTGGAAGATGGAAAGACCTCCCATGTTCTTGGAGAGGCAGAATTAACATTGTGAAAATGGCCAACTACCCAAAGAGCTACACAGACTCAGGGCATCCCCACCAAACACCAAGGACAGCCTTCAGAACTAAAAAGCACTTCTAAAATTCATTTGAGTAAGAGAACGCGAGTGCGAAGAGGTGGTGAGCAAGGAAAGCAACACAGGGGCGGTCCAAGTGGGCCTTACGCGGTGCCAGGGAGGCGGCCCACCCTGGGCCTTACGCGGTGCCAGGGAGGCGGCCCACCCTGGGCCTTACGCGGTGCTGTGGAGCTACAGCAACTAAGACAGGAAGAGACCGTCTTGAAGAAAAGGAGCTGGGATCCCACACAGAGGCCCTGAGGCGCAGCCGGGGGAGCCCAGGACTTCACACCCGGGGAGAGAGCTGGTGAACTGAGGGGAGAGGATGCCAGGAGGCCAGAAGCCACACCACGAGCAGAGGTGCATGGGCTCCCACCCCAGGAGGCAGCCAGCCACGGGCAGAGGCTGGGCACAAAGCCCTGCGAGCAGAAAGGCCCGGATCCTGCCATCACGGGACAGGCTCCTCCAGAAATCCGCGAGGGACGAGGACGAGCCCGTCCTCGTGTTCACAGGCACTGTCCCTGGGGGACAGAGAACTGAAGGGAGTTACCGCGAGTCCTCGCCTGCCTAAGGACCAACAGCTTAGTCACAGTGGAGATACTCCAACAGGAGAGCGCCACCGCGCTGGCTTGTCCTACAGACGCCTCCACGGCCTAGACATGGACGGCATGCCCAGGAGGGAGCACAGGCCCAGCAGAGCCCAAAGACGAGTGTACCCGGGACGTCAGAACCCCTTTGACAAAGGGCACCAACGGCAGCCGGCAGCCCCTCTGAGGAAATGCTACCTACTCGTGAATGGGAGCACCCTACCCCACTCAAGTCTGGTCAGCACCAGGTCTGGCTTGACCCAGGGGGTCACATGGTGTCACTCCTCAGGCTCCAAGGCTCCCTGATAGTGTCCTGCACAGAGCGGTTCCTCCATGAGGGGCCTGGAACTGGCAGAGGGACTCGCTGCGAGAGAGTGTCTCCCTGTCCACAGTCTTTGCCTGTTATGACCTGGGTCGGCTGACTCGGTCACATGTCACCCTGGATCCGTGGCAGAGTGAGCGTGCGAAATGCACTCATTGGCTGACAGAGGTTATGTGCTCCCCCTGGACTCTGGGTCCTAGAGACGGGGGATGGCCCCAAACCCATGGCTGAGAAAAGGCTGTTGGGGGGAGGGGCTTCAAAGGGTGGAAGGGGAGCAGTGGACACAGGGGAACAAGAGGGCAGGCAGGACAGAGCCCGACCCTCCACGGCCCAGCCAGGGTGCCAGCCTCCTGCTCTGTGGAGGCTGAGCTCACCCCAGCTGCCCCCTCCTGTGCATCCGGGCTTCTGCCACCTCCCAGGAGCACCTGTCCCCCCTGCACACAGTGTCCCCACTCCAGCCTGCGTCCTGGCCGGGGTCTGCGACTCAGGATGGCTCGTCCCCCTGGGACACTCCCCCTGCCTGTCCCCACCTTTCTCAGTGGCCTTCATCCCTGGAAGGCGACCCACCCTCTCTCTCTCTTGTGGGCTGCAGGCAGGGTTCTGGCGAGTGACCTGATAGGACCTTGTGGGGCAATGATGAGGCAGGCACCTGCCGTGGCTCCCACAGCCCACGGAGGTCGGGAATGTGGTCCTGGGGCTCAGGGGGCAGAGCGACCCGCACCAGCGTCCTGGCGTGAGGGGACCGCTACCACGCTCTGGACGCCGGTCTGTGCGAGTTGGAGGAGACGGGCGCTGAATGGCTCCAGAGGACCTGGGCCGGGGTGTTTCCGGGGCGAAAGCCACGACGGAGTTGTGTACTGGCGAGGCTCGGGCCCCGGGGCCTGGTCCAGCTCCTCCTTTCTCGGCAAGGAGAGGTCGGGGTCCGGAACACACGGGAGCACCGAGGCTCCACAGACCCTCCTCGTTCTGACCAGGAAGGTGGCCAAGGTCCCGGAGGCGCGAGTGGGAGATGCCACCGTGGGCCACCCCGCCCCCCGGTGCGAGTGGGCCACTCCTGCCTGTGACCTCACAGCATTGTGAGGCGCCGGAGCCAGCGGGGATATAAGGCCCGGCCGAGGCCGGGAGCTTGTCCACAAGCACAGGAAGCTCTAGGCAGTGACCTGTGGGACTCCCATAGTTAGCGCGTTTGGTGGTTGGTGGTTTGGTGGTTCTGGTGGCGGTCTCGGGTTGCTTCTTTGATTTGGGGCTTTGTGTTGGGCTTTGTTGTGTTAGTTTTGCTTGTGTTCTTTGCTTTGTTTGTTGTGTTTGTTTTTAGCCAGCGGCCTTAGTGGGCGTGGGGCCCAGGATGTCTAGAGAGGGCAGTGAGCGTAGTGGGGTGCGGAGGGGGTGGCGGGACCTCGCGGCCAGCTCCTCCTTGGAGGAAGCCCTCACGGGCCGCTATGAGCCCCTGGGGGTCGTCGGGCAGGGCAGCTTTGCCAAGGTCTTCCTGGCCCGACACATCCTGACGGGGACGAAGGTGGCCGTGAAAGTCCTGCGGAAGGGGGCGGGGCCCACCTTGTCCTGGGTCTTGTCGGAGCTGGACATCATGAAGGGCTTGGAGCACCCGCACGTGGTGCGGCTGCTGGAGATCGTGCAGACCCCCGGCACTGCCTACGTGGTGATGGAGCACATGGCTGGGGGCCAGCTGGGCCAGCACATCCCGGAGGTCGTGGGCCTGTGGGAGGACGAGGCCCGCACGCTGTTCGGGCAGGTGGCCAGCGCCGTGGGCTACTGCCACGCGCAGGGCATCGCGCACCGGGACGTGAAGGCGGACAACGTGCTGCTGGATGCCGCGGGCCGCGCCAAGCTGTGCGACTTCGGCCTGGCCTGCAGGTTCAGGGCCGGAGAGAAGCTGGGCCTGCTCTGCGGCACCGTGGCCTACTGGGCCCCGGAGCTGCACCGGCAAGAGCCCTACGACGGCCCCGCGGTGGACGTCTGGAGCCTGGGTGTCCTCCTGGTCCTCATGCTCACCGGCTCCATCCCGTTCACCGCAGCCAGCTACGCGCAGGCCAAGGAGCAGGTGCTGCAGGCCAGGTACCACCTCCCGTTCCACCTGTCCGACGAGGCGCAAAGCCTGGTGTCCTGGATGCTGACCCTGGAGCCCGCGCACAGGCCCACGCTGCAGCAGATCCTGGGGCACCCGTGGCTGAGCCAGGATGGGGAACGCTGCCCGAGTCCTCCCGCCGAGCTGCTCCCCAAGCGCCCGGACACCTCCATCCTGCTGGCCATGCTGGACCTGGGCTACGGGCTGCAGGAGACCTGGGTGTCGGTGGCGACGCGCCAGTTCAACCAGGCCATGGCCACCTACCTCCTGCTGGGCCACCAGAAAACCCGGGGGGCGGGCTGCCAGGTGCGGCTGCAGATACCCGGGCGGCCACAGGTGGGCCCTTGCCCGTCCCTGTCCATCCCCTCCAGCTTGACTCTGGGCCCAAGGTGGGGTGTCAGCGGGCCGGCCATTCGCTCCTGGCCCCTCTGGGCCTGTGAGCAGCAGCAGCAGCAGCAGCAGCAGCAGCAGCAGCAGCAGCAGCCTGAGGAGCTCAAGCCTTCAGGGCAGGTGGGCAGCAGGAGAGCCAGCCTGCCCGCCATCATGCTGTGCTGCCTGTCGGCCAGCGTCCCTACTGCAGGCCCCACGGCCCCTCTGCCCGGGTCCTCCAACTCCACCGAGCAACCCCCTGCTGGCACCAGGACCCCTGGCCTGGCCCGTGACACCGCCAGGGGATGGAGGGGAGTGTTCCGGAGGATGGCCACCGGTCTGGCGAGGCTGTGCTGCTGCGGGCAGGACCCCAGGACCGGCTCCGGACGCTCCAACAGAGTGGCTCCCGCAGCTGGAGGGCCAGTGCCACCACCAGCAGCACCCAGGGACCCCCCGGGACCTGCCCCTACCAGAGGGCAGGCCCTCAGAAGACTCTTCAAAAACAGAGTGGCTCCCGCAGCTGGAGCGCCAGCGCCACCAGCACCAGCACCAGCACCCAGGGACCCCCCGGGACCTGCCCCCACCAGAGGGCAGGCCCTCAGAAGATTCTTCAAAAACAGAGTGGCTCCCCGGCCAGCGCCCAGCTGAGACGCCCACGGAGCCGAGTAGGTGGAACGGTGCTGCCTTTGGTCTCACGTGTGCCTCGTTCGATGAGTGTCATTTCCAGAGGATGAATGGACACCCTCTGCCCTTGGGGGGTGCCACCAAAGATAGGTCCACCTGGGCACCACAGAGTGGCTGACTCTGACTCCTAGCCCCTCTCATGGCCCACAGCCAGGTGGCCCGGGTTCTCCCTCACGAGGGCCAGCCGCTGGAGCGAGGAGTACAACCTGCCCTGGCCGCCGCCGCCTCCCGGACCCCTCAGGCAGGAGGACACCCGAAGACACCCGGACACCAGTGGGCCCCTGCGCCCCACCCGGATCCCACGTCAGGGACTTCTCCTTGGACACGTGCCCCGGCCCTGCTCTCCTCTGCTCTCTCTCCCACCCTCTTGGGGCAGAGATGCTTCCCAATCAGCTCTTCATCCCTTCCCGCGTCCCACGGATCTTGGAATAAATGGGGTGCTCCGTGGGGATCAGCTGTTGCGCTCCTTGGCCGCCTCCTGGCAGCAGTGGGAGAGTGGGTGGTGGTGTCACGGTGGGGAAGGTGTAAGGGAGCAGTGACAGGGAGCCCTCCGGAGGTCCCCAAGGGCAACACGTGACCCAGAGTGGGCCCAGGGGAGGAGACTCCGACTGAGGGGAGGAGCCTGGGTGGGGGCGGGGGCGGGGAGAAAGGCAGGCCCTGTGCCTGAGCTGACACTGACGGTGCCCGGTCACCACATTGGGAAGTGAACCGTGGACAGGAGGAGCCACGAGCCCAGGCCCATCCTGGGGTGACGCCCAGATTGGCATGAGGAGGCTCCGGGGGCAGTCAGGGTAGAGCTGTGGGTGCCTCCCCCAGAGAGGCTTGGGGCTGCCGCTTGCCCCCTCCTCTGGCTCTTGCCCTGGTGAAGCTTTATCCTCTCTAGGTCTTGGGCTGCGCGGGATGGTCCCTGTGAGCGTCCTGACCCAGGACGGGCCCTTCAGCCTGCCACCCCGAGCTCCCCAGAGCTGGGGCGCAGGTTTGGGCAGGGAGGGTGTGTGGCCAGAGCCCCCAGCCCGCAGGAGTCGAGGGCTGGCAGGGAGGAGCTGATTTCTGGGTCTAGTGTGTGGAGTGAACCTCTCAATTCCCATCCCTTCGACTCGGGGTGTGGGCTCTGCCCCCCTTTCTTTGCCATCTCCGTGGGGTTTCCATCGGACGCGGGTCAGAGATCCCAGTCTGATGGGAATGGAGGGCGGCCTCACTTCCATCCTGTACTAGGTACGGACCCCACCCCCTCCCCCTGGGTCTCTGATGTCACAGAGCCACCCGTGTGTTCCTGGTGGGCTTGGTACCGCAGACCCTCCACCGAGGCTTCTGAATGGGTCCCTTCCCCGTGGACAAGAAAAGCGAGGCCAGCTTTTGTACTTGCCAGGAACAGACCTTCCCAGAGACCCCTGTGTCTTCACCCGTCTCTGAGTCCCTGCCTCAGGTCATCCAGTCCACCACCAGGGACTCCTCTCGTGAAGGGCAAGTGCAGGGGAGACCGAGTCCCTTGCCTTTGGTTTCCCAGGGCCGTGGTTGGAGGAGTGTGTTTCTCCAAAAGTGCTGCTGAGACTCCCCTCCCTCTGAGGGTGTGGTGTGGTGGTCCTTCAGGAGGGGGAGGCCCTGGCTCCCCGAGGGGACGTGCGCCCCAGGGCTGGACCTCGTCTTCATCTAGGGATGGGCCTTGAGCCACTCTGAATTCCAAGGGGTGCAGAGCACAGAGCCAGACATCCTGAGTGGCCTGGGGACAGGAGGCATCAGGGGATGATGTGTGACCAGGGACACCGCGTGGAGGGGTGGGGGAGGGCAGGAGCTGCCTTCCAGGCCTGTTCCAGGTCCCCAGGTCCCAGGCTGCATGTGTGGACTGAGAACCCTTCGGGCAGCTGGCACCTGGTTCTGATGAGCTGAGGAGTGTGTAAGGGCTAAGCAATGGCAGGCCTTGCCTGGGCTGGGGAGCAGCTGCCCCTTCTCCTCCTCCTTGGTCCACGCTCAGTTCAGATCTGAGGAGCAGGGGACCTCTGGAGGACCCAGTTGGGAACCAGGGAGAAAGGCAGACCTTGTGTCTGACCTGACACTGATGGTGCCTGGTCACCACATTGGGAAATGTGAAAAGCCAAGTACACTCCATGGCCTGAATATCCATGACAAAATGGTGCTCCAGAGAAGTGGTTCCGGGTACCTTGCTCCATCAGGGTGTGGAAAGTGCTGCTCTCACTGCATCTGCACCTCCTGGACTTTGGTGCGTGGTCCGAGTCCTCACCAGGTGGATTGAATTCCCACACGAGATGCCGTGTCCTGCGGCTCGACTGGTGGGGAACAGAAGTGGTCCCTGGACCATGGATGCCTTTCCCCCAGCCTCACCTCGAGGCTGACCCAGGATGGAGGCCTGCAGCTCTACGTGTGTGGACTGACCGGGGCCTTCCTCCTGCAGCCTGTGCTCTGTCACAACAGGCTGCTGAGTGCTTCCTGGTCCCCTGCTCCTGCAGTCTTGTGCCCAACACTGACCCGAGGGAGATCTCCTAGTGGCCAGCTGCCCAGGTCCTTCCCTGGGGGTCCTTCAGTGAGCCCGGGAGCTCAAGGCACCAGTTCTGGTGAGCACAGCCCCGGGCTCTCCTCAGCCTGCTCCTGGGCCTCCGAGTCCTCCTCTCTTTCTCCTTACGTTCCCTGTCTTCCACCTGGTCCCCTCCTGGTCAGAGCGTCTCCCACCTCCCGTTCCTCCTCTTCCTGCAGTGGGACGTTCTGTCAGCTCTCTGCAGACCCCAGCATTGCCGATGTGCCTCGTCCATGGGGCCTGTCCCCCACCGTGTCCCCCTGTTGACATCCTGCCCATCCTACCAAGGCCAGCTCCCGAGAGGCCTGGGTTCCTCCCTCAGCTGGTGGCTTCCTCCCTGGTGCTCTGCTGGGGAAGGAGCCGTCTCTGTCACCCGGAGGCTGTCCAGCTACGTCCGGCTTGGGCCCTGTGGGACTGCAGTGGTCCTGCCCTGGTGACCACCTCCTCCTCCGCCGACACGCTCCCCACTCAGTAGGCGGGCAGCCTTTGCTGGGCCAGCTCCCTGGAGCCAAGCTGGACAGTCTCCCCGTCTGGTGACAGTGCCTCCCGGGACCCTGCTGTCCCTTCCAGCAGGGCTCCCCGTGCCCAGCCGTCACCGTGGCCTTCTGCTGTGCACACCATCCCCCTCCGTTTGTCTTCCTTTCTCCTTTTTGGTCCCAGGGTCTGAAAGGAGACCCTTAACCATCGGCCACAGCCCCATTCCTTTTTATTTATTTATTTTGTTTTTGAGACGGAGTCTCACGAGGTTGCTTACAGCCTCACTAAGTTGCTGAGGCTGGCTTCCAAACCGCGATCCTCCTGCCTTGGCCTCCTGATCCGCAGGATCACAGGCGTGCACCACCACACCTGGTGTACACGCCATTTTCACAGAAAGTTAAGCATCAAAGGAATCACGTTGTTATTCCACAGCGTTGGCCACATTTGTGTTGTTATCAGAGCACACGGGTCATCTTGTGCTAAGTCCTTAGAATTTTCCACAGGGAAAGTCACTTCTGTTTCCTTATGGAAGTAACAGCAATACAGTGATGTAGGGAGATCGTTGGTAAGGAGCCCAATGAAGTTTGGTTACATCATTTCAGGTAGTCTACATTCACAGTCTTTAGTCATCTATCTTTATTTTTATCAAATTTTTTAAAATTTGTTTATTTACTTTTGGTACCAGGGATTCTGCCTAAGGGCACTTAACCCCTGACCCACATCCCCCGTCCACTCTTGTTTTTTTATTTTTTTATTATTATTATTTTTTTTTACTATATCTGGTTAACAAATTTATTTATTTATTTATTTTTTCTTTTTTTATTTTGAGATAGGATCTTGCTAAATTGCTCAGGCCCTCGCTAAGTTGCCGAGGCTGGCCTCAAACTTGCAATCTTGTGGCCTCAGCCTCCTGAGCCTCTGGGATTACAGGCGTGTACTCAAGTCATCTATTTTTAAGGCTGCAAATTCGTAGCACCTATAGATCTCATAATGCCATTTACAATGACACAACATTTAATTCTGAGGGTTAATCCAAAAGCCCTCGGCGAAGTGCAGGTCTGCAGCGTGAAGTCGCAGTGCTTGGGAAGGGAATTGCTTCTGACCTTGCCGCCCACACTTCTGTGTTGCTTCTGCCATGGCCCAACACTTAACTCCAGAGAAATAACACCTGGAAGGTCACCTTCCACGAATGAATAAGACATCACGTGTCAGTAAGTCCTTCTAAAACTGGCCTCTGATGGGAAGAAGTTTGAAATCAGTTCTTACCTCTGCCTTCTTGGGCGTCCTCTGCGGTTGGTGTGATTGTTTAATAAGGTCAGATTGACAGGATTCAAATCAACCATGGAACAGCGAACAGCGCTGGGGCTCCAGGACAATCAGGTGAGGAGCAAGCCCGAGTCCGCTGGCTTTCTGGCTTTCTGTCCGCGCCTGTGGGACAGCTGCTCCACCCGCCCCCCTGGGCAGGCCCTGCCCTCTGGGAGGCTTCCCAGTAGCAGCTGCACATTTAGTCACATTTGCTTTTAGAGCTTAGTGGTCACTGCAAAAAGGAGCGATTTGAGGAAACCATGGGAGAAAACGGAAAATAGGATCTTCTCATAGAGCTGCTGGGGAGAGGGTTGAGAAGGTGTTGGTGGCAGTGAGGTTGGAGGAGAGGGACATGTAGGAAAGTTCCCGAGGGGAGACAGAGTGGAGGGTGGGTGGCCTCTCTGCAGGCGAGGTGCTGTGTGTCCCCAGGGGGTTAGACAGACTGAGCATGGACGGCATTTCTGCAGGTGAGTGTGGCTGCTCCCTAGGTGGGGACATAGACTGCAGGTAGATGGCATTTTGCAGGTGAGTGCAGAGTGTCCCTCGATGGCCACACACACTGAGGGTCGATGGTGTTTCTGCCTGTGAGTGTGGTGTCCCTTGAGGTAGAATCCTAGGCTGCAGGGTAGGTGGCACATCTGCCCGTGAGCGTGGAGGGTCCCTCAGTGGTGACAGAGGCCAAGGACACCTCTGCAGGATAGTGTGCTGTCTCCCGAGGTGGGGACACAGACTGAGGGTGGCTGGCCTCTCTGCAGGTGAGTGTGTCCTGTCTCGGGCCTGGGCACTGTGCTCCTTGTTCCGTTAGCTTGTCGTGTTTGGACGCCACTCTTTGTAATGCTGTTTCTCTAAACAATTTTAGGCAATCAGATATCAGAATATTCTTCAGGAGAATGCTTTTTCCTCTTTTAGTAGGACTTTTTCTAAATTTGTTTCCCTAGCAATACAGTAATTTACACAGAGTGCCTTTAATTAACTTAAGTAATCTATCACTGCGTATTATTCCTTCCATTTCTTCCTGCTTCTACAAAGTTCAGTTTAACTAACATTTGATGGAGTCTTCTGGGAAGGCAAGTTCAGGACCTCTGAGTTGCACAGGTGAAGGGTCATGTTTGTATTCTACTCTTGACCAGTGCAGTCTCCTGAGCCCAGCTGCCACAGATCATAATGGAGAAGTGCGTCGGTGCATACAACCATGCTGAGTTCAGTATAGAAACATCTGCTTTATTCTGCCTGTAGAAGCATTTTATCAAAGCCTGGGCCGGTGGTGCATGCCTATGGCTTTAGCTCCTCCAGGGGATCATGTAGGTCTGTAAGTCTGAGATGATCCTGGACCACATAGCAAGATCCCATCCCCAAACAAATCAAAACCAAAAGGAACGTGTGGAAGAATGCTCTCTGTTCACAGAGCAGACCTTGCCCACCGGGGAGACCGGCAGAAGTGCGTGCTGGGAACGTGAGGTCGGGGGATAACTGTGTAAACTGGGACCACCGCAGACCCCCACGTCACTGACCAGCTGCCAAACTGTCCTGCATATGTTATGGTGTTAAAGCTTAAAGTCAGTCACTTTCCCTGACATTCAGGCTCTGCGGTCTAGCACCTGACATTGAAATGCACTTTGCGTACTGCTTTATCAATCAAAATCTCCAGTTTAAATTGCAGCTGCCCAGCCACTGCCTGTCCAACGTCAGGTTTGTGTATGAAGAAGAACAGGTGATCCTAAGCCCTGTCCAACGTCAGGTTTGTGTATGAAGAAGAACAGGTGATCCTAAGCGCCAGTGACGGATAGATACATTTTTATGGTTGAACCAAGATTTCTGTTAAGTTCAATCATGGTGTATACTCAGCAGTGTGGCCGCGGGAGGCCTCTGCCTCTCAGGGGAATTGGTGCCCTGGGAAAAGGGCGAGAAGCTGTCCAGAGCCCTTGTCCCCTCCATCAGACCCGCACTAGACTCCAGCTGCTGGCCCCTGGGTCCTCAGCTCCCAGCCTCCAAAACGATAAGAAATCACTCTCTTTATGAAGTATCCAGTCTTGGGATTTTATACCCACAGGACCAAGGACTAAAGCAAGGAGTGATGCAGACTGCTCTGGGGGACCAGAAATGTGACAGAAGAAGCGGAACGTTAAGGGGTTAGAAGACAAAGTTGAAGGGGAACAACGGAAAATAGACAAAAAACAGAGTTTGAAAATATGCAAGAAAAGAAAATCAGAGGAGCAGCCCAGGAGTTGTGCCAAGTCCCAGAAGGTGGAAACAGAGACGTGGAGCGCAGGAAGTCGTCCATCCAATAACTCAAAGTGTTCCCCAGACGAAGCCGCAGTGTCTGCACTGAAAGGGTCCAGTGGTGAGAGGGGACTGCTGAGGGACATGGAGCTGGCACTGTGGGGACCAGGAGCCCAGGGGCCAGTAGCTCACCCTCAAGTTCCTTCCCAGCTCAATTCCCCAGGCTTTTCCGGAAATGGTCAGAGTGTCCAGGAGCATGTATTCTAGCCAGAGGGGTCAAGCTGACCGCAAAACAGTCCTCAATCTGCACCAAGTCCACAGGAGGCAGTGGCCCAGGGAGTCACGGAGGAGGCAGGAGGTGGCAGTGGTGACCCTGTCCACCAGGCACCGAGTGTGCTAGGGGCACTCCCTGCCAGGCGGGGCAGCACCAGCCCTGCCCAGGTCCTCCAGGGCTCCGGGATGTCGGAGTTGCCTTGTCCAGCCCAGGACGCGGTGGGGCCCCTGGACAGCTGCCTGGCTCTGCCCCCTCCAGAGCTCCTCTGAGGCCTTCCTCCTGTCCTGGCTGCAGAACCAACGGAGGCCGATCTCAGGAAAAGGAGACCATGAACATCTGTTTCCCCAGAGTCAGTTGTTAGCAGCTGATGTCTCCTCAATCAGACTGCTCACTGTCAAGTCCTAGAGATAGGGTTCTAAAATCTGGTTTTTAACTTAGTATACTCATTTAATAGAATGAGTTCTACATGATATTTTAAATGCCTCATGATATTATTTTATAATTTATTTAATTAGTTCTCCAAGAGATGGGTATTTTGTTGTTTGCCATTTCCATTATTTTAATATCATGTATTTTTAAACACACATCTTAATTTCTTCAGGAGAAAACTCTGAAGTCGATAAGTTAGAGAAACACTTCGTGAAATCGCACATGAAAAGGTGTGCTTCTGCCTCCAGGTAGGTCAGGCGTGAAGGCTGGGCTGCCCCGGGTCCTGCCGGGTCCCGTCTGCTCCTCCAGCCCAGCCGGGCACTCTGCCCAGTGGACACTGGTACTCTGGCTCAGGAGCCAGCAGGGGTGTGCTCGCACAGGGTGGGCTTGGCCAGCTGGGAAGCAGTGAGCTCAGAGGCCTCGTTTGACCTCGGCCACGGCTGATGCCTAGGTCCACTGACAGGCCGTGGACCCTTGGCGGCTGGGCGCCGCTGCCTATCAGGCCTCTCCAGGGCAAACCAAGGACCTGGGTGCTCCCTGAAGCCGCAAGTGTGGCAAGTGCACTCTGACCCCTCAGCCACAAAGTGCTCAGCTCAGCTCCTTTTCCTCAGGTGAGAGATAACCGGCCCCCTGGCGCCTGGTCTCTGCTGGACTGGCTGGAGGGGCCAGGTGGAGAAAGAGGGATAACAGCAGGAACTAATTCACCGTGAGGACACGCCCATTAGCAGGCTTTGGTCCCACTCCCTTCTGCAGGCGGAGGGGAGCCCCAGGAGTCTCTCCCAGGACAGCACAAGTAGGTGTGTCGGCAGGCCACAGAGCACGGCGTGTGTGTGCCATAGTCTCCCCTGGCCTGTGGGGACAGGAGCTCTGGAAGGGAGCTGCTCTCGAGGCGGGGGCCAGCACGGTGGGGGAAGAGCATGGGCCAGGGCTGGACCCCAGTCACCTCCTAGCTGGCAGGCCCAGCGCTCTGGCCTGGAGTGAGTGGTCTGAGCTTCTCTCCTCGCTCTTCTGTGAAGGACTCCACCATGGACTCAGTGGAGTGCAGCCAGCACCAGCTGAGCCACCGGCTTGTAGTCTCTGTCCAGGCTTCCTCCTTCGTGCTCTGCCGGGCGCCTCTTCAGGCCTGAAGCACTGGCCACGGTGCCGGGAGCACAGGCTGCTGCAGCGTGGGCCAGCAGAGGAGCAAGCAGACGGTGCCTCTGCCCAGCAGCAGAAGGCCACTTGCCCTCTCTCTGGCCAGTGCAGCCTCTTGCCCCTCGATTGGCAGCCATTCTTGCCCAGAGCACAGCCCAGGCTGTACCAAGCAGGTGATAAGGGCACCTTTGCCCTCCACTCCCAGGTCCTAGGAGCCATGAGTCACCCAGGGGCAATGGCAGCCCCAGGTAAAGGTGGCTCTGCCCCGTCCTCCTGCCCCGGCTCTCGACAGGCCACGTCCAGTTGCCTTTTCTCCAGCTGTGAGAGGTGCATCTCATCCCTGGGGCCAGGTGCAGTTAATTGACCTTCCCTACATACATGCACTCTGCTGTGTTTTTGTTGAGACAGAACAAAATTCTCAGTGAGCTTGCTGTTGAGCCATCTTGGGGTCTCCTCCTGTACGCACCTGACCCACTCCTCCTACCTCCAGGGTCCTGGGGAAGGCGAGCAACACGGCCAACTCTTCAACCAGGGGCTTGCAGGACAGCCTGGGGGTCTCAATGCAGAGTGCAGCCCACTCTGTTGGGCGGGGTCTTTGAAATTGCTCATTGAGGTACCCAAAGCCTGGCCAGGGGGATCCTCAGATGGGAGAGTTGTTTTGTGACAGGGGACCCCAGTTAGCACAGGAGACGGCCAGGAATCAATACAACGCCAGCGGGGCCTCCTGGAGGGGCTGGGAGGATGGCAGAGACGTCCACCTGGAGGGGCTCAGGGAATGGCAGAGACGTCCACCTGGAGGGGCCGGGAGGACGGCAGAGACGTCCACCTGGAGGGGCTGGAGGACGGCAGAGACGTCCACCTGGAGGGGCTGGGAGGACGGCAGAGACGTCCACCTGGAGGGGCTGGAGGACGGCAGAGACGTCCACCTGGAGGGGCTGGGAGGACGGCAGAGACGTCCACCTGGAGGGGCTGGGAGGACGGCAGAGCTCCTCCCGAGGTGCCCTCATGGCAAGCTGCAGCTACCCAGGGAGCCCTGACCCTTGGATCCCTAGACAGAAGCACTGACCAGAATCAGCACCGTAGCACTCCATGTCCACTCTGAGGGCTACTTGTCTACTCGAAGCTGCTACTTCTGCCCTGGAAATGTGAACCTCTGTTTTACAGCAGCCAGACACCCACACGCTCTGCTTCACCCTGGACAGACCTCACTGACTTAAAGGAGTGAACCGAGTGAACATTCTCCTAGAGGTGAGCAGGCAGGGAAATGGGCAGTGTGTCAAAGAACCTGTCCACGCACACACTTCCTGGTGGCCCGTCCCTCCACGGAGTCCTCTTCAGAGCTGAAGGAAGCGAGCTGCCTAGCCCAGGCAGACCGGGGAGACACAGGCAAGCTAGAGCCTCTGAGAGTGGGAGCCGACAGGGAGTACTGCTGCCCCCCAGCCACCGGGCACACCAGGGGCAGTGAAGGCGGGGGACAGCAGGGACGGGGGGACGGAGGGAGGAGCAGGCAGAGCAGAGGACTGTTGGGCAGTGAACCTGCGCTGCAGCAGCGTAATGGGGACATGGGCTTTGTCCACTGGTTTAGGCCCTCAGACCTCCAGTGTGGATGCATCCCCGTCAACACAGTGGAGTGGGCAGTGGAGTGGGCAGTGGAGTGGGCAGTGGAGTGGGCAGTGGAGTGGGCAGTGGAGTGGGCAGTGGAGTGGGCAGTGGAGTGGACAGTGGAGTGGGCAGTGGGCGTGCGAGCCCTCTACACTCTCCATTCAGTTCTGATGTGATCCCCAAGGACTCTAAAAGTGAACCCAGTAAACACAGACACACAGACACACACACAGACAGATACACACAGAGACACACATACACACAGAGACACACACAGAGAGACACACAGACACATACACAAACACATACTGACACACAGAGACACACACACAGAGACACACACAGAGACATACACAGACACACACAAACACATACTGACACACAGACACACACACAGAGACACACACAGAGACACACACAGACACACACACAAACACATACTGACACACAGAGACACACACACAAACATACTGACACACAGACACACTCACAGAGACACACACACACACAAACATACTGACACACAGAGACACACACAGAGACACACACAATAGACACACACACATAGACACACACACATAGACACACACACAGAGACACACAGAGACACACACACAAACACATACTGACACACAGACACACACAGTCATACACAGTCACACACAGTCACAGACACACGTGCCCAGGCAGGGCCTGTGAGGGGCATTCCCAGCCCGTGGGAGAGGGAGGGAGCCTGTCCCTGTGCTGTGCTGGGCAGGGCCTGCGGCTCTCGGGAGCCGTCCAGGCGTGGGCTCCTGCAGGTGGCTCAGAGAGTACCCATGGTCCCTACTAATTCTCCTTAAATCCTCTTCTTCCTGCCTGCCCTCCCTCATATTTTTTCCCTTCTTTTTTCCACCAAAAGCGTTCTCATCCCTTCCTTACGGCCAGGAAGGAAGACACCTGGAAACCGTGCCCTCTAGTGGCCCTTAGGGGAAGCCATTTGTCCCCTGCAGGCAGGGACTTCCCCCAGTCACCCACGCACAGGTGACCTGAACTGGATGCCAGGTGGTGGACACCTGGCCGTGCTCAGAGGACAGCGAGGCCCTGCCCGGAGGACGGCCACTGCTGGAGGAGGGCAGGCGAGGTAAGGGCCAAGCCACGCCTTTCCTCCCCGAGGGACCTGGGTGGGCGCCATCTCAGTGTCTCCGACCACTGGGCCGACTTCCCCAGCCCCAGCCCCCAAGTCCCCTTCAGTCTGTGACTGGAAAGACCCCAGGTCCCCTGACAATCACGCGGCACTCAGGGACCGGTTCATTCTTTATTTTACAAAGCGGGGCAACTCGAGGGTCGCACAGTGCAGGAGCCTCCCCGGCCGGCTGGCGGCCTCACAGCTGCCCAAGTGGTGAGTGGCACAGAAGAGCCACCGGGTGGCTCAGGGGTGGGAGGGGACAGTGGCCCACGTTCGTGACGATCACCAAGATTACAAAGCTGAACATGAGGTACACAGTGACTCCCTCGTCCTGGTATAAAAATAGTGTCAGAAACTACATATTTGTTCAGAGGCGGTGGAAAGGCCCAAGGTGCAGGCAGGCAGGGCAGTGGCTGTGCGGCTCGGCTCCTCTCCCAAGCTGCAGGACAATCCACAGTTCGCCATCCCTCGGCTTCCGGCTGATCCAAGGACGTGTCCACGGGGGCCTTCGGAGGTGTGGGAGGGCCCCCTGAGCGGAGGTCGGCACGGCACAGTTCACAGCCGCCACAGCCTGGCAGACGCCGCTCGTGCCTGGCTGCTCCCGAGGCTGTCACAGGACGAGGACGCAGGACACGCACTGAAGGGCCCTGCGCGGGCCTGGGGTGAGGAAAAGCCTGGGCACGGGAGGAGTGACGGGCCCTGCGGTGTCCCTTCCTACCCGGGCACAGGCTCAGCCCCACACTCCTCCTTCCAAGCCGCCCCTGCAGGCCGCTGCGTCTGGATCCGTCCTGTCGAAACACAGCAGGAGCCAGAGCCAGGGCCTCAGGAGGGTGGCCTGGAGCCTGGGTCGCTCTGGGGCAGGTGTGCCCTGTGCCACCTGCCGAGGGAAAGGCACTGCGCTGGCTGGAGCTGGGGACGCAGCTCCCTCCAGGGACCTGGCTCCAGACTGCTCCCCCAGCTCCAGCACCGCTCACAGGGAGACCGCCTGCCCACCGATGGGGGCCAGGAGCTGGTCTGTGCCCAGGTGAGGCGTTTAGGGGACCCACAGGGGAGCAGGGCGTCCTTGGCTTCTCCGTCTTGGAAACGCAAGTGACAAGGACCTGTGGGCTGAGGCCCGTGGCACTGGGGCCGTGTCCTTGTCCTCCCCCAACTCTGTGCAACACAACATTCAGGCTTCTGCAAGTGCCCTGGATTCCCGCAGGCGGTGCCTGCGATGCGCGGGCTCGAGATCAGGAGGGAGGAGCTGCACGGACACCCTGGTCCCAGCCAGGAAAGCTAGGGACTGCTCGGCTGACCCCGAGGCAGAGTGGCCTCACCCTGCTCTGCTGCGACCGACCAACCCAGCAACCACACATACAGGGTGGGGTGAGGGGGACTGTCTCTGTCTCCAACAGAAGAACTGATCTGTGCCCTGCCCCCCAGGCAGCATCCCCATCTGCCACGGGTTCCCACCAGTGGGGACGCGGAGCCAGGAGGTGCCTTGCAGACACACTGGGTGCCTCGGAGCTGCAGTGTCGGCAGTGACGCGGAGCCTGGCACTGCCTGACTTCTTTCACGGTCCAAACCAGTGACACAAGATAAGCTCCTCTCTAAGAACCAACGGGCCTCTAATCTGAATGCGTCTCCTTCTTGTGGGACACACATCCAAACCCGCCACACAGAACCGGCTCTGTCTGGCGGCACACACCCGAGGGAACTGAGCACACTGCCGAGAGTGGGCGTAACAGGTGTGTGATGAAGCTTGTGAGAGTCTACCCTAGAGAACCATGTATGCGTGCACAGGTGTGTCAGTGTGCAGACACGACTATTGCTGGTGAGTCTGTGATTCACACTCCAGTGCCACCAGGAGGCGAGGTTAGATTTCACATGTGTCGTGAAATAAAACACTGAAGGTCCAGGTCCGGCAACCCCAGCTAGAGCTCCCTGGACACGCCTCACAGTGCAGTGATGGCCACACTTTATCCCGCCTCTTCTCTGGACTTGAATGGCAGGAATAGAGCCGGGGGCTCACACACGCACACACACACACGCATGCACACACGCACACACACGCACACACAGCACTAAGAGGAACACGCTGAGTTTTAGGGCGTGAGAGGATGTGAACAGGAGCCAAGCACTGAAGGACCCGGAGACCGCGGCACGCCCACGCCCAGGGCTCCGTCCACCCTAGTGATAGCTACCCAGAGCAAACACTTCCCCTGTGGGAAAGTGGGAGGGTGGGGTCATGGGAGGTGCCCAGAGCTCCCGTAGGGGCAGGAGCGTGCAGAGGAGAAGAGACCGGGTGGTGAGAGCCGCCCTGGCTGGGAGGGACCCTCTGGGGAGACTGTGGGTGGGGTGGGTGGGAGGAGGTGGGTCATGGGGCTGCCCCAAGGGTGCTTCTCCACCCGGCCCCTGCCCCCTTCCCAGCTGCAGGGAGATGAGCGGCCTCCTCTACCCGGCTCAGGGCAGTGAAGCGGTCACCCTGGACTGAACCGGGAGCTCCTCTCTGCGGTTCTTGTCAGCTCTTCTGGTCACGGCAAACCTGACTAACGTAGGTGGACGCCGACAGGCCAAGTCTCCCCCCCCCCCCCCCCCCCCCCCCCCCCCGATCCAAAGGCCTCCGCACACATGGGGCAGAGTTCCTCTCGGGCGCCACCTGCTCCACTGTCTACTCCCCCAACGCTGGGCCAGCGGGAACTCGGGGGCACGCTGAGGTGGGCTCAAACCCCAGGAGGGTGCCCACTGACGGGGAGCTGCAGGGCCACCCGCACTGCGGGCCGAGGGCAGTGCCCAGGCTGCGTGCTCAGGCCCAGCTCGCCTTGTGAGCTGACCGCAGCTTCTCAGCCGCGGTGCTTCTGACCTCACTGGGCAGAGGCGCCCTGCCTGCTCCCTCAGCTCTGCCCACGGCTCAGTGCCCTGCTGCTGACCCAGTCTAACTCTCCTCCAGGGTCCACCTGACAGACTGAAGGAAGAGAGACTGAGCTCCGTCCTGGAGCCCGGTGTCCCTCCAGGTCAGCGCTCCAACAACCATGCTGGGATCTAGGTGTGGCTTGGAAGGACGTGAAAGATGACAAGATTATTTTCAAAAGTTCAGATTTCAAAACGCTGCTTCTCAGCAGGACCTCCCATGGCATGTGTTTGGCTGGTGGTGGAATGGGCTTCTACGCTGACCTGCTGACCCCTGCAGGTGAGACGGCAGGCCCTTGCTGGGGGTCCTGGGGGGATGGCCAAGCCCCACCCCCATTCTTTCACAAAACAGCAGGTCAGTGGATGCATTCTCCTTGCGATGCGGCCTCTCACTCTTCCCACCTGACCAGACCCTGTTCCTCCTCACCCCACCTGGCCCCCAGCAGGCCCAGCAGGGCTCACACACTGTCCTCCCGGCCTCTTGAGAAAAGCAAGACTCCAAACCTTGTTGAAAGGCTGGTGACTCAGAAAACACGGAGCCAGTTCTCATAAACCCAGCAGGAAGCAGCGGCAGAGCAGCACCCACACCCCCAGCACACAGAGCCCCATCGGGCCGTGGGCTTCCCGCGGCACAGATATGTCCAGAACCTGTGGAAACGTCCCCTGAAAACACGTCATGCTGCTCTTGAAAGCCGTGCAGAAACAAGAACACAGCAGTGGCCAAGGGTGGACGGTCTGCTCCGTGCACAGTGGGCTGGGGCTCCCAGAGGTGCCTCGGAGTCTCCACGCCGCGCCAGCAGCCCCTCAGTTCCGCTTGGCCTGGCCGCTCTCCCCGTTGACCAGCGTCTTCTCCTGCTGCTCTGCCAGGGCCTGCCACTTCTGCCTGTTCCTCTGGCAGCCCTCCAGCAAGGGCCGGCAGTCCTCTGACACGTGGGTCAGGGCCTGGAGAGGAAGAGAGGAAGCAGGTGGAAAGACGCAGGCCGCAGCCAGCCCAGGCCACGCTCCACTCCTCTCGGGGGCCTGGCCTTCCCACGTGGACAACACATAGGGACCTCAGGAGGGAGGCCCCTGCAGCACCGAGATGTGGAGGCAGGGCTGGTGGGACCTGCTCTTTGGGGAACAGGGCTGGTTACTGTGTGGTGCAGATGGCTTCGGGGGTGGCGTGCAGGCTTGCAGAATGGCTTTATGCAAGGCACAGGGGATTTTCACCCCAGGCCACCGTCAGGGTCAGTTCTCAGAGTGGCACCATGGTCTGACTCAGCTGCAGCAAGGTCATCGAGGAGGATCTCCTCGCAACAGGCTCACTGACTAGCACCGGAGGACGGGGTTGGGGTGCCGTGTGGCTCTGGTGTGCCCACTAAAGACGCACAGAGACGGTCACCGCAGCCAGGAGGCGCGACGCCATGAGGCGCGGTCCCTGCTTGCAGGAGCCAGTGGGAAGCACACAGCCGCGCTCTGCCTCCAGCGACTCCCCACGTGGGGCCCGAATGGCTGCTCCCTGCTGGTCCCTGCAGCAGAACACTCCTGAGGACGCGGAGTCACAGGGCATTTTCAGGGCCGACTCGAACAGAGAAGGGGTCTCTGTAGGCACATGACGCCCAGGGGACGACCCTGCAGAGGTGATGTGACACGACTCTCTACCAGGACTGAGAGGCCCAGACCCCATTTGTATATTCACTGGCCTCCACCAGCCGTGGGGAGGCGGCAGTCCTGCCGAGGGCCATGCCCAGTGCCGGGTGCTCCGGAGGACTGATAAGCAGGGGGGCAGGCAGGAGAGGAGGGCCGGGCCTGGTGCCCTGGAGGGGCTCCCCTTCCCTACTGTGTCTCTGCATGGACCCCAGGTGTGGTTCAGGAGCCACCTGCCTGGTGAAGAGTCCTTCTCCCTGACCCAGCCTCTGAATCCCAGACACCCTGGTCAGGTTTCCAGGACGTGCTAGGGTAACTCCACGCTGAGCGTTCCTTTCCCAAAAACTAAAGGCTAAAAGCAGTTTTCTGTCTGAACTTTGAAGGACGAAACCTTCTTTCTGTACTTGGGTCGTAAGCATCTAAACTGGTCAACTGGGTATTGTGGGGAGCCTCTTCTCATGTGAACAGACAAAAACCCCAACTCCTAACAGTCCACATAGGCCAAGCCAGCAGGAGTGTGGGGACAGGAACCTGCACATCCTTAGACACTTCCTCCCGTCCTCGGGGCGAGTTTCTTAAGGTCACAGTCACAGTGTGGCAGAGAGGAAAAGTCAGGCAGCCTCCTCGTGAGAGCAGAGTGCACGCAGCCTCAGGACACTGCCACGCCCTGCCCTCCCACACCCCTGAGGACCCCACACAGTAGGCGCCTGTGGCTAGCACGCAGGGGGACCCTTGGCCTGCACACAGTGGGCATTGAAGCTGAATGAAGTTTTTGAGAATAGCAGATACAAAACGTGTTCCCGGCTCCATGCCAACATATTGATCAGCAAAAGAAGCAAAGCTACTTTTTTTTCCCTTTTTTCCCGGTTTAGAACAAAAAGCATGTGCCTAGCGCCAATCTCTCGGGTTTCTTCAGGCTTCAGTTCACGACATGCCTCAAGCCAGCACACCACGAGCGCCCCATAAATACCTCGTAGAGCTGCAGGCAGACGGCGTCGATGAACCCGACCTGCATGCTGGGGATCTTGTTCTTCTTCTCCCTGTTCATCAAATCCTGAAAACAGACACAAACAGGGGTGCATGTGGGCTCTGACAGATGAACTGGGCCAGCCTGGGAAGCCAGGCGGCAGCCTCACGCACTCCCCACCCTAGGACGGAGAAGACGTGGGAGGTTTGCACGAGATGGATGCAGTGCGGGAAGCTGTTGTTGCTGGAGATCTGTGCCCCAGTCCTGTTCCCTCTGGGAACCTCCTGACAGTGAAGAGGGCCACACAGGCCCAGCAACAGCCCCCCCCCCACTGTGCCGCAGGTGGCAGGGCCCCACGCATCATGACGCCAGGGCAGGTGCCAGGAGGGGCTGCAGGTGTTGCTCACAGGCATGAAAAGGTTGCAGAGCGGCACCTGCCTCGCACAAGCACCTGTGTCATTAGAAGCTACAGGGCCAGAGGGACACCTGGGACGGAGCGTCTCCTCCTCGCTTCTGCCTCCCGGGTGACACTCCCACTTCTAACAGAACAAGTGCCGAACCACAAAAGAGCACCGGGTCCCCAGGGGAAGACCCCACAGAAGCGGGAGAAAGCATGGCTCTGGGCCGCCCCAGGGAGTGCCAGGAGGTGGGGTCCTTACGGTGGGCTCGATGTTGAGTTCCTTCCTCTCTCTGTCTCCTTGGTCAAAAAATTCAGCTGCTACCAGTTCTGCTATCTGAAACAAACAAGAGGCCGCGTTCAGCAAGGAGAAGCACGTCAGTCTTTAAAACAGAGACCCTGGGTGGAGACCCCCACCTCTGTGTCTCACCGACACCGATAACCAGAACCGCGCAGCGGTGAGCCCCGCAGACCCCACTGACTCACTGCGTGGGATGAGCACTGAGAGCAAGGTGCCATTTCCGCTGGCCGGCGAGAGGGAGCCAGTGCCATGTGCAGGGTCAGCAGCTCACTCAGCATCCGTTAGTCCAGGTGCTGCCAAGACTCAGCAGCAACAGGCCCTTTGATCATGGTGGCGGGTGGACAGGCCCTGCAGCTTCTCCTGACCTACACGTTCCCTCTCAGCTCTCCTCAGTTTCTCCTTGCCTCGGTGGACAAACTGGTGGCTTATCCCGCAGCCTCGCAGTGCGGATGCTCTCCCTGAGGCTGCTGGGTCTGGCCCCTGCATTTAGGGCATGTGGCCGGGGGCTGGCCAGCGGAGACCAGTCTCAGTGGGGCTCCCTGGCGGCAGTGCTGTGCACTCCCACCAGTCGCTGCAGGAAGCCCAGGTGCTTCTGTCTGTGACCCTGGCCATCATCAACCATCTCTGCCTACGTCCGTCAACTCAGGGCTGAGAAAGGGTGATGGTCAAAGCCAACATTCCCTTTTCCTTTATTAGTTAAACTAGGATAGAGGGAAGCTTCCCATAGCAATTGTGTAGTTATATCCCAAAGCTCCCTTCAGTTTTTATCCCATAAAAGGAAGGAGAGAGGCCCGATTCCCCACTTCAAAAAACATACAAAAAAAACCAACCGGGCTCTCAAGATGGCCACGGGAGGCTGTTTTCAGTATTTTCAGTGTTAATTTGAATTCGTGGGTGGGAATGTATTTATGCATTTCCATCCTGACTCCACGCTGGCACAGGGGCTCACTAAGCCGGGTCCTCCGCGGGGTCTTGAGGCCCCTTGCTGGTGTGAGGGACGCTCTCCCGCTCGTCCTGTGAGCCTCCTGGTGGTGTCAGCCCACCACTGCGGCACGCAGCCTGCTCCTTAGCTGAGGGCTTGGGGTCTGCTCACTGCACTCACCCTCAGGGGCCTGAACTAGGAACACCCGGTTCACAGAACATCTCCAGCTCCAGTTCAGGACAAGAGGGTTTCTGCAAGCCTCAGTCTGAGCTGGAAATCCTAGCTCTTAACCCTGGTGACATTTCTTAATGCTCCTTTGTGCCACATGCCACGCAGTGTCAATACAGAACTGCCACCGATGATCCACCCCCCAGGGCTCCCTGCGGTTTTTTCTGGTGTCCCAGTGGTTGGGTTTAATGTCCCTTAGAAAGAATCAGCACTTCCTAGGACTAAACATCAAGTCTGTTTCCTTTATGTCCGAGACTTCATGATTTTAAAAATACACTCAATTTTGTCTCACAGTCAGGAAAACTGCTAGCACGACCCAGAGTCTCACCTGCGCGACAGGCCGGACAGGCCGTGGTGGCGCTCTGGGCTCGGGCTCTGGCTCACCCCTTTCCCTGTCCTTCTGTGGGAGTCACTCACTTCCCGTTGTGGGTAAACCTGTTTTTTTAATATAAATATTCACACAATACAGATATTCACATTTTGCTCCTTCGTATGTCATTAGGGACGTAGCACGTTCTTTCTCCAGCTTTTTCACACAAACACCTCTCTCTGTCTCTTCCTAGAGAGACCCTCATTTCTACTGACGTGCGTGGGTCTGTGGGGACGGGCCGTGGGCTGCTTCTTTGCTGGTCCCAACAGCCGCGAATGAGCACCTCCAGGCTCTCCCCAGGGTCTGGATCAGATGCCAGAAGCAGTGGCCAACAGGCCCCAGTCTGAATACTCCTCGAGGCTGCCCCGACCGGGCACGCTACAAAACTCCGGGATGTTGGTCAACCTGTGGATTCCGCGATGGGGGAGAAGCTGTGTGGATCCCCAGGGGATGGTTCACGTAGCGGCAGACGCCCGCAGCTGTGTGTCACCACCCCGCTGAGGCAGAAGGTGCCCAGGAGGCTCCCGTCGTCCTCTGCTCTTCCTCTCCCTCGCTCCAGAAGCACAGGGCCACTCCCCAGGCCAGCCTGCCTGTGCTAGAACTTCCTGTGAATGACGCTGGGCTGCGCCCCTTGGTGTGGCACATTCCCGAGCCATCTGTGACCCTCCTGAAGGGCACAGCACCTCCCAGAACGAGGGTACACTGCCACACGCTGACCCACTCTCCTGGGTGGACGTCCCGGCTCCTCCAGGGTCTGACTGTCGGGAACACACTGGCCCGGGGTTCCGTGCAGGCCTGCTGGGTGGGTGTCTCTGACAACTGAGGTTCTGGGAAGTTTCTCAAAGGAGAAGCCGTTCCCCGTAGGAAAGCCCACCGACCTTGTGTTCCATCTCTGGCTCATTTTTCCACAGGGTCGTGGCCATCTTTCTTCTGCTCTCAGCTCTGTCTGTTGAGGTATTAACGGTCAGGACACGGGCAGTTGTCCTCCTCGTCTGTGCCTGGAGTCTGTTTGTGGAGGCTGACTCTGATGGTGGGGTCCTCTGCTTTTGTGCACCCTGAGCCTGTCCCACAGGTGCCCACCAGGGTTTGGAACTCACCTGGAGTCCACATGTGTGCACTGGACCAGTCCTGTCTCCCTCCACTGGTCATTTGCTCCTGTATTTGGAGTGCTATTTGTTATACAGTGAACACTGTGCAGTCCTGACCATCTGCGCTTCTCCTGTGTTCTGCTGATCTGCCACCCAGACCAGACACTCGTGATTATAGACTTCGCAGTATTGTTTCCATATAAGAACACCAACATCTAATTGCTTCACCTTTTCAGAAATTTTGGGTATCTTTTTGCTTTTTACTTCCTCCTAAATAAATTTTAAAATCATTTTTTTTCTAGCTTGAGAACAAAAATTTAATAGCCTAAAATCTGTAAATTGGCTTAAAGAGAGAGAAACAATACCTTTCTACTGATTTTTTCTCTTAAGAACATGCTACACCTTCTCATTTATATCAATCTCATCTTCTGCTTTAGCAACACAAAATGTTTTCTAACTTCTTTCATATAGCTTTTGCATGTTTGTCTGTCCTTAGGTATTTAATACCTTTATTTACTCTTTCCCGTCATAGAGGCTTCTCCTCTATTTTATCCTATAACTGATCTGCTCACTTAGCTTGCCAGATATATGATAATTTTACCTGCAGGTGGAGATAGTCTGACTTCTTTATTTGTAATTCTTATGATTCTTAATTACTTTTGCTTATTTAATTCCATTGGCTACTTGCTCCAACACAAAGTCTCACTTTTTTTCTCTCTTGGGGTAAATCACGATTTATTCTTTAAGGCAGTGTCAGTTTGGTAATCCCAACTCGTGCCATGCCATCTCTGTGGGTGTGACCTCGTGTTCTTGTCCCCTGGTTCTGACGTGGTGGAGGTTTCTGTCGACAGTCACGGCTCTCACAGGGTTGCGTGCTTAGCTCCAGGAGCAAAGGAGTCGGAAAGAGAAGGGCCGCCAGAGTCAGCGGGGCTGCTGGACAGCTCCAGGCCAGCTCCACCCTACAGACCGCTCCTACCGTGGACCAGGCCAGCACTGCCATGCAGCCCTCAAAACCACCTCCACTGGACAGATGGCACGCAGGTCCAGGGCGTAGCTGAGGAGGCCCAAGGCAGGTGGAGGGTGCTCTCTGCGGGCCTCTGTGAGTACATCAGCCTCCTCCCCAGCCCTCTCTCTGGTAGCTCCCAATAGTTTTTCTTTTATAAAAACAAATTTCCTTTCTTATTTTTTTTCCTACAACAAAACCATAGGTAGTTTCATTCAGAAGACAGACCCCGTCTTCCACTTCCCTCCTGTTTGGAAACAGGCCTATAGTCCCATCTCACAAGGGCAGGGAGGTAGTGACCACCGCCCGAGTGCCAGGGCCTGCCAGCCTCGTCACTTGGAGGGGATTTTGTCTCTCAGCGCGCTTCACTGCATGAGCCTGGGCTGCTGTGCCCATGACCAGGCAGCCAGGCTGGACACACAGGAAGTCCACACCTTCCCTGGGGCACCAAGCCTGCACACCCTGAGGGACCGAGCCACCACGCAGACAGCTCTGCATCCCAGTGGTTCTCCTGAGCTTCCTCCACCTGGCCGGTCCTTCCCGACATCCCTTCAGCACTTCCCACATCTACAAGCCCCAGGAACGTGGACACTCCACTTGCTAAGCCCACTTAGAGCAGAGAGTAGCCTAGGAAGCAAACCTAAGAAAATGACTTTCCTTCTAATTTTCAGTATTATTAAAAGGATGTGCTAAAAAAATCCCCAAATGAGCCCAAATAGTGCTGAGACTAGCCTTCCCAGGAGCTGGGCTTTGCTATGTGTTAATCTAGATGCTCTTTCCTGACGTATCAGATACCAAGTACAAGTGAATTTCCTGGAAAGGACAGGCTTCCCTGCTCAGTCACCGGCTTTAACAGCGCCGGAGCCAGGGAAGCGTGCCGGAGCGCGGCTGCGAAGGCTGCCTCAGGAACTGGCTGCCCCGGATTTGACATTTCAGTCACCCTTCATCACCACTGAGCCACGTACCCGTTGCTGGATGGGCCAGGGTTTCGTGATTGCAGAAAGATCGCAGGCCGTCATCAGCATCGCTCTGCAAGAGACAGACTCCCGTTTCCCTTCACGTGACCTCGACCTGCACCCAGCACACAGAGGCAAGCCAGGCCTCCCCCAGGAACGGCAGAGCGGGGCTCACACGGAAGCTGGCCGTGCTGGGTCACAGCCCCAGACTCTGCGTCCATCCTCCCTGCCCGGTCAGCCCCAGGGGCACAGAGAGAAGGGGTCCACCTCAGCAGAGACCTTGCCAGTTACTGCCACCGCCTCCACCAGGCAGCGACCCTCGGTGGCAGCATAAAGACAGCGCTGCCAACGGTTACCCGCCACCAGTGACAGCAAGTTCTCTATCATGAGTCAGGAGGTCCGAATTCCCTGCCTCCTTGTGGCTACCCTGAGCATGCTCAGCCACACACAGCCTCTGACAGACAGGCTCCACCTGACAGGCAGAGGGGGCAGGAGACGAGCTCTCAGGCCCACCATCATGCAGACTCCGGAAGAGAGCTCTAGTGCCCACGAGAACACTGCTGTGTCCAGAGTGTTCCCATGTTGCTGCTGGGACAGGCAAAGCCTTCTCCTATAGCAACCACCCACAGTGCAGGGCTCCTCTGTCCCTCTAGGCCTGGCAGGTACAGGGAGCTCACTGCAGAGCACCCCTCTGTCCCTCTAGGCCTGGCAGGTGCAGGGAGCTCACTGCAGAGCACCCCTCTGTCCCTCTAGGCCTGGCAGGTACAGGGAGCTCACTGCAGAGCACCCCTCTGTCCCTCTAGGCCTGGCAGGTGCAGGGAGCTCACGGCAGAGCACCCCTCTGTCCCTCTAGGCCTGGCAGGTGCAGGGAGCTCACGGCAGAGCACCCCTCTGTCCCTCTAGGCCTGGCAGGTGCAGGGAGCTCACGGCAGAGCACCCCTCTGTCCCTCTAGGCCTGGCAGGTGCAGGGAGCTCACGGCAGAGCACCCCTCTGTCCCTCTAGGCCTGGCAGGTGCAGGGAGCTCACGGCAGAGCACCCCTCTGTCCCTCTAGGAATGGCAGGTGCAGGGAGCTCACTGCAGAGCACCCCTCTGTCCCTCTAGGAATGGCAGGTGCAGGGAGCTCACTGCAGAGCACCCCTCTGTCCCTCTAGGAATGGCAGGTGCAGGGAGCTCACTATAGAGCACCCCTCTGTCCCTCTAGGAATTGCAGGTGCAGGGAGCTCACGGCAGAGCACCTCTCTGTCCCTCTAGGAATGGCAGGTGCAGGGAGCTCACTGCAGAGCACCCCTCTGTCCCTCTAGGAATGGCAGGTGCAGGGAGCTCACTATAGAGCACCCCTCTGTCCCTCTAGGCCTGGCAGGTGCAGGGGGCTCACTGCAGAGCACCTCTCTGTCCCTCTAGGAATGGCAGGTGCAGGGAGCTCACTGCAGAGCACCCCTCTGTCCCTCTAGGAATGGCAGGTGCAGGGAGCTCACTATAGAGCACCCCTCTGTCCCTCTAGGAATGGCAGGTGCAGGGAGCTCACTGCAGAGCACCCCTCTGTCCCTCTAGGAATGGCAGGTGCAGGGAGCTCACTATAGAGCACCCCTCTGTCCCTCTAGGAATGGCAGGTGCAGGGAGCTCACGGCAGAGCACCCCTCTGTCCCTCTAGGAATGGCAGGTGCAGGGAGCTCACTGCAGAGCACCCCTCTGTCCCTCTAGGAATGGCAGGTGCAGGGGGCTCACTGCAGAGCACCCCTCTGTCCCTCTAGGAATGGCAGGTGCAGGGAGCTCACTATAGAGCACCCCTCTGTCCCTCTAGGAATGGCAGGTGCAGGGAGCTCACTGCAGAGCACCCCTCTGTCCCTCTAGGAATGGCAGGTGCAGGGAGCTCACGGCAGAGCACCCCTCTGTCCCTCTAGGAATGGCAGGTGCAGGGAGCTCACGGCAGAGCACCCCTCTGTCCCTCTAGGAATGGCAGGTGCAGGGAGCTCACTGCAGAGCACCCCTCTGTCCCTCTAGGAATGGCAGGTGCAGGGAGCTCACTGCAGAGCACCCCTCTGTCCCTCTAGGAATGGCAGGTGCAGGGAGCTCACGACAGAGCACCCCTCTGTCCTTCTAGGAATGGCAGGTGCAGGGAGCTCACTGCAGAGCACCCCTCTGTCCCTCTAGGAATGGCAGGTGCAGGGAGCTCACTGCAGAGCACCCCTCTGTCCCTCTAGGAATGGCAGGTGCAGGGAGCTCACTATAGAGCACCTCTCTGTCCCTCTAGGAATGGCAGGTGCAGGGGGCTCACTGCAGAGCACCCCTCTGTCCCTCTAGGAATGGCAGGTGCAGGGGGCTCACTGCAGAGCACCCCTCTGTCCCTCTAGAAATGGCAGGTGCAGGGAGCTCACTGCAGAGCACCCCTCTGTCCCTCTAGGAATGGCAGGTGCAGGGAGCTCACTGCAGAGCACCTCTCTGTCCTCAGGAATGGCAGGTGCAGGGAGCTCACTGCAGAGCACCTCTCTGTCCTCAGGAATGGTAGGTGCAGGGAGCTCACGGCAGAGCACCCCTCTGTCCCTCTAGGAATGGCAGGTGCAGGGGGCTCACTGCAGAGCACCTCTCTGTCCTCAGGAATGGTAGGTGCAGGGAGCTCACGGCAGAGCACCTCTCTGTCCCTCTAGGAATGGCAGGTGCAGGGAGCTCACTGCAGAGCACCCCTCTGTCCCTCTAGGAATGGTAGGTGCAGGGAGCTCACTGCAGAGCACCTCTCTGTCCCTCTAGGCCTGGCAGGTGCAGGGAGCTCACGGCAGAGCACCTCTCTGTCCCTCTAGGAATGGCAGGTGCAGGGAGCTCACTGCAGAGCACCTCTCTGTCCCTCTAGGAATGGCAGGTGCAGGGAGCTCACTGCAGAGCACCCCTCTGTCCTTCTAGGAATGGCAGGTGCAGGGAGCTCACTGCAGAGCACCCCTCTGTCCCTCTAGGCCTGGCAGGTGCAGGGAGCTCACGGCAGAGCACCTCTCTGTCCCTCTAGGAATGGCAGGTGCAGGGAGCTCACTATAGAGCACCCCTCTGTCCCTCTAGGAATGGCAGGTGCAGGGAGCTCACTGCAGAGCACCCCTCTGTCCCTCTAGGAATGGCAGGTGCAGGGAGCTCACGGCAGAGCACCCCTCTGTCCCTCTAGGAATGGCAGGTGCAGGGAGCTCACTGCAGAGCACCCCTCTGTCCCTCTAGGAATGGCAGGTGCAGGGAGCTCACTATAGAGCACCCCTCTGTCCCTCTAGGAATGGCAGGTGCAGGGAGCTCACGGCAGAGCACCTCTCTGTCCCTCTAGGAATGGTAGGTGCAGGGAGCTCACTGCAGAGCACCCCTCTGTCCCTCTAGGAATGGCAGGTGCAGGGAGCTCACGGCAGAGCACCCCTCTGTCCCTCTAGGAATGGCAGGTGCAGGGAGCTCACGGCAGAGCACCCCTCTGTCCCTCTAGGAATGGCAGGTGCAGGGAGCTCACTGCAGAGCACCCCTCTGTCCCTCTAGGAATGGCAGGTGCAGGGAGCTCACTGCAGAGCACCCCTCTGTCCCTCTAGGAATGGCAGGTGCAGGGGGCTCACTGCAGAGCACCCCTCTGTCCCTCTAGAAATGGCAGGTGCAGGGAGCTCACTGCAGAGCACCCCTCTGTCCTTCTAGGAATGGCAGGTGCAGGGGGCTCACTGCAGAGCACCCCTCTGTCCCTCTAGGAATGGCAGGTGCAGGGAGCTCACTGCAGAGCACCCCTCTGTCCCTCTAGGAATGGCAGGTGCAGGGAGCTCACGGCAGAGCACCCCTCTGTCCTTCTAGGAATGGCAGGTGCAGGGGGCTCACTGCAGAGCACCTCTCTGTCCCTCTAGGAATGGCAGGTGCAGGGAGCTCACTGCAGAGCACCCCTCTGTCCCTCTAGGAATGGCAGGTGCAGGGAGCTCACTATAGAGCACCCCTCTGTCCCTCTAGGAATGGCAGGTGCAGGGAGCTCACTGCAGAGCACCTCTCTGTCCCTCTAGGAATGGCAGGTGCAGGGAGCTCACTGCAGAGCACCCCTCTGTCCCTCTAGGAATGGCAGGTGCAGGGAGCTCACTGCAGAGCACCCCTCTGTCCCTCTAGGAATGGCAGGTGCAGGGAGCTCACGGCAGAGCACCCCTCTGTCCTTCTAGGAATGGCAGGTGCAGGGAGCTCACGGCAGAGCACCTCTCTGTCCTCAGGAATGGCAGGTGCAGGGAGCTCACGGCAGAGCACCCCTCTGTCCCTCTAGGAATGGCAGGTGCAGGGAGCTCACGGCAGAGCACCTCTCTGTCCCTCTAGGAATGGTAGGTGCAGGGAGCTCACGGCAGAGCACCCCTCTGTCCCTCTAGGAATGGCAGGTGCAGGGAGCTCACTGCAGAGCACCTCTCTGTCCCTCTAGGAATGGCAGGTGCAGGGAGCTCACTGCAGAGCACCCCTCTGTCCTTCTAGGAATGGCAGGTGCAGGGAGCTCACTGCAGAGCACCTCTCTGTCCTCAGGAATGGCAGGTGCAGGGAGCTCACGGCAGAGCACCCCTCTGTCCCTCTAGGAATGGCAGGTGCAGGGGGCTCACTGCAGAGCACCCCTCTGTCCCTCTAGAAATGGCAGGTGCAGGGAGCTCACTGCAGAGCACCCCTCTGTCCCTCTAGGAATGGCAGGTGCAGGGAGCTCACTGCAGAGCACCTCTCTGTCCTCAGGAATGGCAGGTGCAGGGAGCTCACTGCAGAGCACCTCTCTGTCCTCAGGAATGGCAGGTGCAGGGAGCTCACTATAGAGCACCTCTCTGTCCTCAGGAATGGTAGGTGCAGGGAGCTCACGGCAGAGCACCTCTCTGTCCCTCTAGGAATGGCAGGTGCAGGGAGCTCACTGCAGAGCACCCCTCTGTCCCTCTAGGAATGGTAGGTGCAGGGAGCTCACTGCAGAGCACCTCTCTGTCCCTCTAGGCCTGGCAGGTGCAGGGAGCTCACGGCAGAGCACCTCTCTGTCCCTCTAGGAATGGCAGGTGCAGGGGGCTCACTGCAGAGCACCTCTCTGTCCCTCTAGGCCTGGCAGGTGCAGGGAGCTCACGGCAGAGCACCTCTCTGTCCTCAGGAATGGTAGGTGCAGGGGGCTCACTGCAGAGCACCTCTCTGTCCTCAGGAATGGCAGGTGCAGGGGGCTCACTGCAGAGCACCTCTCTGTCCCTCTAGGAATGGCAGGTGCAGGGAGCTCACTGCAGAGCACCCCTCTGTCCTTCTAGGAATGGCAGGTGCAGGGAGCTCACTGCAGAGCACCTCTCTGTCCTCAGGAATGGTAGGTGCAGGGAGCTCACTGCAGAGCACCCCTCTGTCCTTCTAGGAATGGCAGGTGCAGGGAGCTCACTGCAGAGCACCTCTCTGTCCTCAGGAATGGCAGGTGCAGGGAGCTCACGGCAGAGCACCTCTCTGTCCCTCTAGGAATGGCAGGTGCAGGGAGCTCACGGCAGAGCACCCCTCTGTCCCTCTAGGAATGGCAGGTGCAGGGAGCTCACTGCAGAGCACCTCTCTGTCCCTCTAGGAATGGCAGGTGCAGGGAGCTCACTGCAGAGCACCCCTCTGTCCCTCTAGGAATGGTAGGTGCAGGGAGCTCACTGCAGAGCACCCCTCTGTCCCTCTAGGAATGGCAGGTGCAGGGAGCTCACTATAGAGCACCCCTCTGTCCCTCTAGGAATGGCAGGTGCAGGGGGCTCACTGCAGAGCACCTCTCTGTCCTCAGGAATGGTAGGTGCAGGGAGCTCACGGCAGAGCACCCCTCTGTCCCTCTAGGAATGGCAGGTGCAGGGAGCTCACTGCAGAGCACCCCTCTGTCCCTCTAGGAATGGCAGGTGCAGGGAGCTCACGGCAGAGCACCTCTCTGTCCCTCTAGGAATGGCAGGTGCAGGGAGCTCACGGCAGAGCACCTCTCTGTCCCTCTAGGAATGGCAGGTGCAGGGAGCTCACTATAGAGCACCCCTCTGTCCCTCTAGGAATGGCAGGTGCAGGGAGCTCACTGCAGAGCACCCCTCTGTCCCTCTAGGAATGGCAGGTGCAGGGAGCTCACTGCAGAGCACCCCTCTGTCCCTCTAGGAATGGCAGGTGCAGGGAGCTCACTGCAGAGCACCCCTCTGTCCCTCTAGGAATGGCAGGTGCAGGGAGCTCACGGCAGAGCACCCCTCTGTCCTTCTAGGAATGGCAGGTGCAGGGGGCTCACTGCAGAGCACCCCTCTGTCCCTCTAGGAATGGCAGGTGCAGGGAGCTCACTGCAGAGCACCCCTCTGTCCCTCTAGGAATGGCAGGTGCAGGGAGCTCACGGCAGAGCACCCCTCTGTCCTTCTAGGAATGGCAGGTGCAGGGGGCTCACTGCAGAGCACCCCTCTGTCCCTCTAGGAATGGCAGGTGCAGGGAGCTCACTGCAGAGCACCCCTCTGTCCCTCTAGGAATGGCAGGTGCAGGGAGCTCACTGCAGAGCACCCCTCTGTCCCTCTAGGAATGGCAGGTGCAGGGAGCTCACTGCAGAGCACCTCTCTGTCCTCAGGAATGGCAGGTGCAGGGGGCTCACTGCAGAGCACCTCTCTGTCCTCAGGAATGGCAGGTGCAGGGAGCTCACGGCAGAGCACCCCTCTGTCCCTCTAGGAATGGCAGGTGCAGGGAGCTCACTGCAGAGCACCCCTCTGTCCCTCTAGGAATGGCAGGTGCAGGGAGCTCACGGCAGAGCACCTCTCTGTCCTCAGGAATGGCAGGTGCAGGGAGCTCACGGCAGAGCACCCCTCTGTCCCTCTAGGAATGGCAGGTGCAGGGAGCTCACTGCAGAGCACCCCTCTGTCCCTCTAGAAATGGCAGGTGCAGGGAGCTCACTGCAGAGCACCCCTCTGTCCCTCTAGGAATGGCAGGTGCAGGGAGCTCACTATAGAGCACCTCTCTGTCCTCAGGAATGGCAGGTGCAGGGAGCTCACGGCAGAGCACCTCTCTGTCCTCAGGAATGGCAGGTGCAGGGAGCTCACTGCAGAGCACCCCTCTGTCCTCAGGAATGGCAGGTGCAGGGAGCTCACTGCAGAGCACCCCTCTGTCCCTCTAGGAATGGCAGGTGCAGGGAGCTCACGGCAGAGCACCCCTCTGTCCTTCTAGGAATGGCAGGTGCAGGGAGCTCACTGCAGAGCACCTCTCTGTCCCTCTAGGAATGGCAGGTGCAGGGAGCTCACTGCAGAGCACCCCTCTGTCCTTCTAGGAATGGCAGGTGCAGGGAGCTCACTGCAGAGCACCTCTCTGTCCTCAGGAATGGCAGGTGCAGGGAGCTCACTATAGAGCACCCCTCTGTCCCTCTAGGAATGGCAGGTGCAGGGAGCTCACTGCAGAGCACCTCTCTGTCCCTCTAGGAATGGCAGGTGCAGGGAGCTCACTGCAGAGCACCCCTCTGTCCCTCTAGGAATGGCAGGTGCAGGGAGCTCACTGCAGAGCACCTCTCTGTCCTCAGGAATGGCAGGTGCAGGGAGCTCACTATAGAGCACCCCTCTGTCCCTCTAGGAATGGCAGGTGCAGGGAGCTCACTGCAGAGCACCTCTCTGTCCCTCTAGGAATGGCAGGTGCAGGGAGCTCACTGCAGAGCACCCCTCTGTCCTTCTAGGAATGGCAGGTGCAGGGAGCTCACTGCAGAGCACCCCTCTGTCCCTCTAGGAATGGCAGGTGCAGGGAGCTCACTGCAGAGCACCCCTCTGTCCCTCTAGGAATGGCAGGTGCAGGGAGCTCACTGCAGAGCACCCCTCTGTCCCTCTAGGAATGGCAGGTGCAGGGAGCTCACTGCAGAGCACCCCTCTGTCCTTCTAGGAATGGCAGGTGCAGGGAGCTCACTGCAGAGCACCCCTCTGTCCCTCTAGGAATGGCAGGTGCAGGGAGCTCACTGCAGAGCACCCCTCTGTCCCTCTAGGAATGGCAGGTGCAGGGAGCTCACTGCAGAGCACCCCTCTGTCCTTCTAGGAATGGCAGGTGCAGGGAGCTCACGGCAGAGCACCTCTCTGTCCTCAGGAATGGTAGGTGCAGGGAGCTCACGGCAGAGCACCTCTCTGTCCTCAGGAATGGTAGGTGCAGGGAGCTCACTGCAGAGCACCTCTCTGTCCTCAGGAATGGCAGGTGCAGGGGGCTCACTGCAGAGCACCTCTCTGTCCTCAGGAATGGCAGGTGCAGGGAGCTCACGGCAGAGCACCTCTCTGTCCCTCTAGGAATGGCAGGTGCAGGGAGCTCACGGCAGAGCACCCCTCTGTCCCTCTAGGAATGGCAGGTGCAGGGAGCTCACTGCAGAGCACCTCTCTGTCCCTCTAGGAATGGCAGGTGCAGGGAGCTCACTATAGAGCACCCCTCTGTCCTCAGGAATGGCAGGTGCAGGGAGCTCACTATAGAGCACCTCTCTGTCCTCAGGAATGGTAGGTGCAGGGAGCTCACGGCAGAACATGTCAACATGAAACACCTCTTCCTACCACACCAGGCAGAAGATGGTAGGAAAACCAGCGCACAGAAAACCAGTGCACCAGTGGTATTCAAACCACCGAGGACCACAATCACCAAGGCCAGCCAGTGCCGTGGCCTCCAAAGATGGCAGGGTGGACCCACGTGGGCACAACCGCCAGGCACGGGCCTAGGACGCTCAGTGCCAGGCGCACAGCCTGCTGTCCCTGATGGGCCTCAATATGAGAAGCAGTACAGAGGGGTCCCCTGTGTTGATTGTGCTGGTAAGGACACTGTCACTGGCCACATATTTCCAAAGCACCTGAGGGGGCAAGGACAGGTGCTCTCACAGCAAGGAGGGCACTGAGGGGACCCTGTGCAGGTGATCATTCTCTGCCCACCAGCTCTCAGGACACGCTGCCTGTGCACAGCATCAGCAGGTGTCCTCCCACTCAGTCTATCTCTCTGCAGCCCAGACCTGGGAGCATTGTCAATGATGCAGTCCTCACAATTCCAAAGGTAGCAGTAGTCACAGCAAGGGTGACGCCATACCAGGAGAGGGACAGGTGGGGTGACGTGGAGCCCAGGACCCCTGGAGCAGTCGCAGTAACAGTGAGGGTGGCACCATACCAGGGAGAGGGACAGGTGGGGTCACGTGGGGACCAGGACATTGGAGCAGTCACAGTAACAGTGAGGGTGGCACCAGGCCAGGGAGAGGGACAGGTGGGGTCACCTGGGGACCAGGACATTGGAGCAGTCACAGTAACAGTGAGGGTGGCACCAGGCCAGGGAGAGGGACAGGTGGGGTCACCTGGGGACCAGAACATTGGAGCAGTCACAGTAACAGTGAGGGTGGCACCAGGCCAGGGAGAGGGACAGGTGGGGTCACCTGGGGACCAGAACATTGGAGCAGTCACAGTAACAGTGAGGGTGGCACCAGGCCAGGAGGGGGCAGGTGGACCCATGGATGGCCCAGCTGTGGCAGGGAGCATGCGGCCACCCTCTGGCTCCCGGGTCTCAGCCCGGTGGTCTCAGCCCCTCATCCCTAGCAGGGTGGCCACACGTGAGCCTCTGGCAGGAGCTGAGATTTGCCCCTCAATCCTATCTGGAGGTTGTGCAGAGCAAGGGACAGTCCTTCAGTGGAGCTCCATGCTCTCAGGTCAAGGGGTGTCCAGCCCCCTGTCTGGGCTGCAGAAGGCTGGCAGCCCAGCGGCCACCTCGGGCACAGTGGCCGTGGATGTGACGCGAGCACAGGCTCCGTGGGAGGACGTGCTGGCTGGAGAGTGACTCACAGAAACAGCTCCTTCTGATGAGGGTCTTCCAGGTTGAACTGGTTCTTTCTTATGAGTTCAAAGAATTCCCCTCGCCTCCTTGAAACACAGAAAACATGAGGCAGTTAGTTATGAGGTCCCTGCTCGCCCCCGTGACCTAGAGGGGGTACACCTCCCCTCTCATGGCCCAGGAGACCACCATCTGAAAAGGCGTGATTCCCCACTTTCCCTCTGCTCGCGTGGTTTTGGTGGCATGTTCAACTTCACCTGGTTTTTAGCCACAAAGAGCAGTCCTTTCAATTGTGGGATATTTTAATAAAAAAGTGAGTAACAAGTGTGACATCAAGTGGGATGTAAGGCATTTTAGGGTCGGGACCTAATGAGACCTACAGGTTTCAGGTTAGCTCTGTCTACCGTGTTCCTACACATTGTGACCGTGTCAGGAAGGCTCTGGAAGCCAGGGAAGGCCTGGTGAGTAGTGTAGCCTCTGTGGTCATCCCAGGAGTTGGCAGGGGCAGCGGGAGGAGCTGCTTTGGGCCCAGCACTGCTGAGTATCTGAAGAAGGACTCGGCACAGTGCTCAAGGTCCAGCTGGAGAGAGACCCAGGGAAAGGAACGCCCGTGTGACGGCACTGACCGCACCTGCTGAGAACCACAGTCAGGAGGTCTCACCTGGTCAGGTGAGACCCCCGAGGCCCAGAAGGCCTGGGCAGGCTGTGAGGCCACAGGTGGTTCTCGAGGGCCTGGTCCTGTGGCAGTCCTCACTCAGCAATCACTTGATGGGAAGTTTACTGTGTTTCCTTCTGTCCTCCTTAACTCAGTGTCCACCCCTCACGCAGCAGGTGTTGTGGGTGCTGCTGGGGCCGCGACAGTGGACATCTGGCGTAGGTGGCTGGGTGTTTGTGCTGTTTGCTTTGCTTCCCCAACAGTGGCTCAAACTGGCCCCAGGACCCTCGTGCAGAGGACAGTGTGCTCCTGGGAAATCGGGCGACCCCCACTCCCCATCTCACAGGAGCACCAGCACTCTCCCTGCGAGCTGGGAACCCCCGACTGTCGGGCTCTCGGAGAAGTGCCTTGCTGGGCAGATGCACAATCACAAACGCCACCTTCACCGTCTCAAAGTCGTACGCAAATGTCCCCTTCTGGTGCCAGAATCAAATAAAAAGAAACCTGAGCTGCTTTTTTGGCTCTTGTAGCTCTTCCTGCCCCTGGGGTTGGATGGTCGTAGGAAGGAGGTGCGAATGGAGTGAGTCCCGTGTGGGAAAGGGGGAAGGCCACAGGCCCACGAACCTTCAGCGGGAATGACCTTGAGTCAGAGATCTGGGCGATCACGGCTTCAGAGACACCGTGGGAGATGAAGAAGGGAAGCAGCCATGTGCTCTGTGAGTTCTAGCTCTCAGTGAGCAATGGGACAGAGTTCTCTGGTTGCTAAACTTCCAACTCCCGCCCACCTGAGGGTCAGCGCTGCCAGGGGTCTGAGGACTGCCCAGACCTGGGCCCGGTGCAGGAAGCCCGCAAGGCCTGCCTCGGAGGGGTCTCCTGAGACTCACTTGATGTACAGCGCCAGGTCTGTGGCCAGGATGGCTTGCTTGATCATCTTCAGCGTGGCCTTGTATTCTTCCACAGAGAGGCCGCTGAGAATCTGGTTGCCCTTGATAGGGAAAAGAGAAGCATCACTAGCACTCCATCCAGAGAAAAAGGCCGCGGGTCTGGGGATGGCACCGTCTGCTCTTCCCCGCCACCCTGGGTGACATGCCACTTGTTCCCAGGCCTGAGCACAGACAGAACATCTCCTGGCCACCTACTCTTCCTGCTGGCAGGTTTGGGGCTACAATCTAACAGCAAGTAAAACTGACAAGTGAAGGGGTGTCAGGAGCGGAGCTGCGAGGGTCAAACCGACGATCCGGGTCACGGCCCTGTGGCTTCTGGGATAAGCCCAGAAGTATCCTCATGTGAATCACACACCTTGGTGGCTTTCTAGTGTCAGACGGAGGAGAACGCACAGCGCAGACACACAGAACATCTGTGAACGGAGTCAGATGTGTCTCCTTAACCAGCGCCAACAAAAGCCCAGAGGCCTGGGAACGAGGCCAGGAGGCAGAGGGTTTGCTGTGAGGACCAGGCACCGGCCGGCCATCCAGGCGGGGGCCAGAGTGTGCGGGCTGTCGGGGCACTGCAGCGGTGGCATGGCTGAATCAATGGCCAAACGCGTCACTCGGCCACGGACACAGAGGTCCTCTAAACACTGAGTCATTTTAGATTCCGAGCCAAGCGGAGATGCTTGTATTCAAGATAAAACAACCTCAAGCACAACAGGAGGCGTCTCCACATTCTTACTTTTCCTTCCCCAGCAGAGGCTGTAACTTCTGCACATCATGTTAAAGGACGAACTATACAGCAGGCCTCGCTGTGGAGCCGACACACGTACAGCCGAGTCCACCTGTGCCCACCACCGTAACCTGTACTGTCCAGTAAAAGAAGAACTTCCAACACGCGGATGGCAGAGCTGCCTACGAGGACAGCAAGGCCTTTCCACACGACACCACACACATTTCTGCAGAGTCTTGGTTTTGAAAAGCTGCACTCTGGAAATCGCACACTTACGGGGAAAACAGGGTTGGGATAGACCACGCGAAACCTAGGCATAGAACCAGGCCCAGGCCAGACCTCTGGCTGAGCAGGTCCCCGTGCCCCTGAGACGTGAGAGCAAGAAACCAGCAGTGGAAATGAGAAGGTGGGCGCTGAGGCGAAGCCAGGCAGGCCAGGACCCAGGTGACCGCCAACATGGAGCAAGGCCCGCACCTCTGGGTGCCTGTTTGACATTCTTAAAACAGACCCTGCCCCCAGGAGACGGGGTGGGGGCCTTCCTTCCCTGCCGAACTCAGAATCCAGCACCCACAACTCTGGCTCATCGTAGCCCGGACAACCTGTGTAAGAATTGCTCCTAGAGTATACTGCAGTGACACAGGAACCAGCTGTGACAGTCACAGGCCCTGGCAACACCCCCGATGAGGCCATCTATGGGACGTTCTGCGGAGGCTGGAGCAGGCTGGAGGGTCCTGAGGAGTGGGAGCAGGTCCTCACACCTCAAGTGACAGCCGGCAGGTCCTGTCAAGGTCCTGCAGGTGAGGGGACGGGCCAGGACCTGCGTCTGGACACCTCCCTTTGACACGGGGAGTCTCAGGGCCGGGCTGTCTGACTCCCACTAGGGGGCGCTCTGTGGGGAGCACGCATTGCCCCAGGGCAGCGCTCCACGGGGCTCCCCAGGCTCCCGGCACAGGGGCTTCCTGCCAGAACAGAGCTGAGAGCACCCGTGGCGCCTGCTCTCCAAGTCTGCAGAGGCCCGCAGGCAGCTGTGGGTGAGGAAGGCGCTAGAGGGAAGCCACCGCGCGGGAAGGGGGAGCCTGAGCCTTCCCGTCAAGCTCCAACTCCCCGGCACCGGCCATCTGGCTTCTCCATTGAGAACCAGGGACGACATGGTGGGACCTCAGGGATGGAGGGACTCTGGGTATTGTCCCCAGGCTCAGAGAGGCACTAGCCCAGGGCCCACCCACAGACGCGGTGATGTGTATGCTTTGGGGTCCCCCAGCCAGTGCTTGTCAGCACAGCAGTCAGGGCTTCCCTCTGTCACACGGGTCGCACGAGCGGACAGAGATGGCACAGAGGCCCCAGGCCTGCACTCGGCAAACGCCCCCTCAAATGCCCTGGCGCCCTCTCCTGCTCACTGCCCTTAAGGTAGGGAGGTTCTGTGCTCGGCCTGCGTCTGCGCACACGGACAGCGGTCCAGGCAGCCCGGCCGTCCAACAGCGCCCTTCCTGGACAGCATGGTAGCATTAGACGTTCTAGTGAAGAGAGGGCTGAGTGCTTCTTGGTGGCACAGCAGTGCTCAGTGTGCACCAGGCCAAGCCAACGCCCTGCGCCACAGGCTGCAGAAGCCACAGAGCCATTCCCACGGGGCGGCCAACGCAGCCCCGCAACCCACGGGGCAACGTGGAGACGGCTCAGGTTGGCAGAGACGCTGCGAGGTCTCCGCGGATCTGGTTCCTGTTGCTACCCAAACGAGAAGGGCGCGTATTCGGGCTTAGCGCTGCAGGTGGGAGCAGCAGGCGGGAGCTGCAGAGGGGGACTCACGGGGCTGTTGAGGATCATCAGGCACTGGTCGAAGTGGTGGTGTTCCATGATGGAGTGGCAGTACAGCTGGGCCAGCGGGTGCTCTGTCCTGTGGGCGTGGAGAGAGGAGAGGCCCTCAGTGTGGCGAGCTCAGCAGAGGGCCTCACCCAGCAACCAAGCCCGCCCTCCGCCCTCCGCCCTCCGTCCTCCGGGTGAGCAGCCACCTCTGGAGCAGGCAGACTGCCCCGAGGCAGGAGACCCTGCCTGTTCTGAGTGTGAGCAGTGTTGGTGTTTTAGCAGAGTGGACCAGCAGTGTGGGGACAGGAAGGGAGAACCGCCCCAGGGGTAAGAAAACACCTGTTATACGTAAATATTATCGCACACATTACAGTTTTCCATTTTAAAACTGCAACTGACTCAGACTCTGAAACCACTTCACAGGTTAGCTTTGCCTTTGCAGTAAAGCTCAGGCGGGGGTCGATGTTCCCAGCACTGATGAGGTGGAATTCCGGCCCTGTGCACTGGACCGAGGCCCAGGGAGCTGCCCAGGCTCAGCCCCCTGGAGGGAAGCAGGCAGCTGAGTCAGTTGGTTCCTGGTTCCTGCAGTGCCCGACGTTGCCAGCTCTCTGAGTTGACCCAGTGGTGCCCGGGCTGAGCAGAGAGGCAAGGCAGTGCCCAGTTCAGCAGGCGGGAGACAGCCAGGCCTGCACAGGGCGCACTGCCTGTATCCAGTGCTCGCCTCTGGCCCTGCGCAGCCCCCACCATCTCTGCTCCCAGCTGCAGGAGGGGGCCGGTGAGTGCTGGCAGGTGTCCGAGGCCCCTGGCTAGTTGCCACTCCCTGCGGTTCTCTGACCAGTAGGTAATTTGTGGAGGGTTCAGAAGATGCTCGAGGCTGAAGGACTGTGAGGTGTGAGCACCTGGTCAAGTGAGCCGCCACAGGGAGATGAGGGCGTGAAGGTGAGGGCCGCCAGGCCCAGAGCCCGCCTGCCTCACCCATGCTCACTCCTGGTCCTCGGCAAGGGGAAAGGCGAGCAGGCATGGCCGGAAGGAGAAGGAGGCCTGGGCCGCCTGGTGAGCTAGGAGGCCAGGGGGCTTCCAGAAGCCTGAGCCAGGGAGGCTGCAGGCCTTGAGCACTCCGCCGTCCCAGGTCGGGCCTGCGGGAAACCAGGCAGAGACCGCTGCAAGACGGGCATCTCGCCATGTGCTCTGGTGACGGAGGTTCAGAGGTCGCTGAACTTGAACCTGCTTGGGTGGACACACATGGCGGAGGGGGGATCCGAGTGCATCTCCTGCCCTGCATCACTCTGACCAGCGCCTCGGTGCTCCACGTGGCCTCCACGGCTGCCTGGGCTAGGAAAGGCAGGCGGGGCCTCGACACCAAGCTGGAACGTCAGCGGGCATCACTTCAGCAGACGCAGACAGGGTGCGTCCCCTCGGGGAGTGGACAGGGGCAGGCGTGCTCGCCTGACATCGAGAGCAGAGCCTTGTGAGCCCGCAGGAGGGAGGCAGGGCCCCGCTCCCGGCTCACAGCCATGCTCAGAAAGCCAGGCTTCGTACCCTGCGGCCTCCCACTCCGGCAGACGCTGGTGCCAGAAGGATCTGGAAAACCCTGCGGGCAGGGGTCCATTCCCTGAGCTCAGAGCTGTGGCACTCAGCATGCCTGGCCAGCCACGGGTCCAGCTCTGAGAGCGCCGTCAGGATGTGGGCAGAAACTGGAAGCTTGCAACAACAGGCAGCAGAGCCCTCCGGAAGGCCACCCTGCACGCCTCCCGCCCCCAGGACCACCAGCACCAGCAGCCGAGACACGCTCCTCGCTCAGGGCCCAGACCTCTCCCGTCACCTGTCCTGCACACCAACGCCCTGGGGTCTGCATGGCCTCCCTTCTCTGCGCCCATTTTAAGCTGGCGTCCATCTGACCCTCTGCTCCTGGCCCTGGCTGGCACTTCCCGTCTCTTCACGTCAGGGATAGGCACACACCCCACAGCCTCGGGGCAGTGCGGCCCAGACTGATGGCCGCTGCCCCCACCCACCAAGGCACAAGGCAGGTCGTGGACACCCGGATGGCTGAGGGCAGCCCAGGGGACATCCAGGACCCGTGGTGTCAGCTGGCACAGGCCCTGTTCCGAGCAGGCGGCAGCAGCGGTCAGTCCTTCAGAGTCACAAGCCCCCCGTTCCCGCAGGGTGGGCTCTCCATGGTGGCCGCTGACGTTGGGTGTTTGTACTGACTCTTCACTACCACCGGGGTCTCCAGGCTGCCATGACCCAGCCTTGGCAGGGGCACCTCACACTAGACAGGCTCCATGGGTGGCCTTGGGACCCCGCCTGCACTCCCCTTGGTCCCCTGGAGGCCGACCAGTCCAAAGGCAGAGCAGGACCCCAACCCCTTCCTGCACCTCCATCTCCAGGGCCAGCGGCCCCCTTAGGACTCCTCTCCATCTGGACCAACTCCTTGTGGGACTGTGCCTTCCACCTGTCCTCCGTGCCACCCTCCAGAGGGCCCGCCCCGTCTTCATGCAGGCGACAAGTGGCTCAGATTTAAATGGAACACTGGCCCTGGCCAGCACTCCCTCCTCCAGCAGTGGAGATGGACCTCACTGGCCCTGGCCAGCACTCCCTCCTCCAGCAGTGGAGCTGGACCTCACTGGCCCTGGCCAGCACTCCCTCCTCCAGCAGTGGAGCTGGACCTCACTGGCCCTGGCCAGCACTCCCTCCTCCAGCAGTGGAGATGGACCTCACTGGTCCTGGCCAGCACTCCCTCCTCCAGCAGTGGAGGTGGACCTCACTGGTCCTGGCCGACACTCCCTCCTCCAGCAGTGCAGCTGGACCTCACTGGCCCTGGCCGACACTCCCTCCTCCAGCAGTGGAGATGGACCTCACTGGCCCTGGCCAGCACTCCCTCCTCCAGCAGTGGAGCTGGACCTCACTGGCCCTGGCCGATGTCCCTCCTCCTGCAGTGGAGCTGGACCTCACTGGTCCTGGCCGACACTTCCTCCTCCAGCAGTGGAGGTGGACCTCACTGGCCCTGGCCGACACTTCCTCCTCCAGCAGTGGAGATGGACCTCACTGGTCCTGGCCGACACTCCCTCCTCCAGCAGTGGAGCTGGACCTCACTGGCCCTGGCCTGTACTCCCTCCTCCAGCAGTGGAGCTGGACCTCACTGGCCCTGGCCGACACTCCCTCCTCCAGCAGTGGAGCTGGACCTCACTGGCCCTGGCCGACGTTCCTCCTCCTGCAGTGGAGCTGGACCTCACTGGCCCTGGCCTGCACTCCCTCCTCCAGCAGTGGAGATGGACCTCAGTGGTCCTGGCCGACACTCCCTCCTCCAGCAGTGGAGATGGACCTCACTGGCCCTGGCCGACACTCCCTCCTCCAGCAGTGGAGCTGGACCTCACTGGCCCTGGACGACACTCCCTCCTCCAGCAGTGGAGATGGACCTCACTGGCCCTGGCTGACGTCCCTCCTCTAGCAGTGGAGCTGGACCTCACTGGCCCTGGCCTGCACTCCCTCCTCCAGCAGTGGAGCTGGACCTCAGTGGTCCTGGCCGACACTCCCTCCTCCAGCAGTGGAGGTGGCCACACTGGCCCTGGCCGACACTCCCTCCTCCAGCAGCGGAGATGGACCTCACTGGCCCTGGCCGATGTCCCTCCTCTAGCAGTGGAGGTGGACCTCACTGGTCCTGGCCGACACTTCCTCCTCCAGCAGTGGAGGTGGACCTCACTGGTCCTGGCCGACACTTCCTCCTCCAGCAGTGGAGCTGGACCTCAGTGGTCCTGGCCGACACTCCCTCCTCCAGCAGTGGAGGTGGCCACACTGGCCCTGGCCGACACTTCCTCCTCCAGCAGTGGAGATGGACCTCACTGGCCCTGGCCGACACTCCCTCCTCCAGCAGTGCAGCTGGACTTCACTGGCCCTGGACGACACTCCCTCCTCCAGCAGCGGAGGTGGACCTCACTGGCCCTGGCCGACACTCCCTCCTCCAGCAGTGCAGCTGGACCTCACTGGCCCTGGACGACACTCCCTCCTCCAGCAGTGGAGCTGGACCTCACTGGTCCTGGCCGACACTCCCTCCTCCAGAAGTGGAGATGGACTTCACTGGTCCTGGCCGACATGCCCTCCTCCAGCAGCGGAGGTGGACCTCACTGGTCCTGGCCGACACGCCCTCCTCCAGAAGTGGAGATGGACTTCACTGGTCCTGGCCGACACTCCCTCCTCCAGCAGCGGAGGTGGACCTCACTGGCCCTGGCCGACACTCCCTCCTCCAGCAGAGCAGCTGGACCTCACTGGTCCTGGCCAACACTCCCTCCTCCAGCAGTGGAGCTGGACCTCACTGGTCCTGGCCGACACGCCCTCCTCCAGAAGTGGAGATGGACTTCACTGGTCCTGGCCGACATGCCCTCCTCCAGCAGCGGAGGTGGACCTCACTGGCCCTGGCCTGCACTCCCTCCTCCAGCAGCGGAGGTGGACCTCACTGGTCCTGGCCGACACTCCCTCCTCCAGCAGCGGAGATGGACCTCACTGGTCCTGGCCGACACTCCCTCCTCCAGCAGTGGAGCTGGACCTCACTGGCCCTGGCTGACACTCCCTCCTCCAGCAGTGGAGATGGACCTCACTGGCCCTGGCTGACACTCCCTCCTCCAGCAGTGGAGATGGACCTCACTGGCCCTGGCCGACACTCCCTCCTCCAGCAGTGCAGCTGGACCTCACTGGCCCTGGCCGACACTCCCTCCTCCAGCAGTGGAGCTGGACCTCACTGGCCCTGGCCGACACTCCCTCCTCCAGCAGTGGAGCTGGACCTCACTGGTCCTGGCCGACACTCCCTCCTCCAGCAGTGGAGCTGGACCTCACTGGCCCTGGCCGACACTCCCTCCTCCAGCAGCGGAGATGGACCTCACTGGCCCTGGCCAGCACTCCCTCCTCCAGCAGTGGAGCTGGACCTCACTGGCCCTGGCCGACACTCCCTCCTCCAGCAGTGGAGATGGACCTCACTGGTCCTGGCCGACACTCCCTCCTCCAGCAGCGGAGGTGGACCTCACTGGCCCTGGCCGACATGCCCTCCTCTAGCAGTGGAGCTGGACCTCACTGGTCCTGGCCGACATGCCCTCCTCCAGAAGTGGAGCTGGACCTCACTGGCCCTGGCCGACATGCCCTCCTCCAGCAGTGGAGCTGGACCTCACTGGTCCTGACCGACACTCCCTCCTCCAGCAGTGGAGCTGGACCTCACTGGCCCTGGCCTGCACTCCCTCCTCCAGCAGTGGAGCTGGACCTCACTGGCCCTGGCCGACACTCCCTCCTCCAGCAGAGCAGCTGGACCTCACTGGTCCTGGCCGACACTCCCTCCTCCAGCAGCGGAGATGGACCTCACTGGTCCTGGCCGACACTCCCTCCTCCAGCAGTGGAGGTGGACCTCACTGGCCCTGGCCGACACTCCCTCCTCCAGCAGTGGAGCTGGACCTTACTGGTCCTGGCCGACACTCCCTCCTCCAGCAGTGGAGGTGGCCACACTGGCAGGTCCAGTCTCGCTCTCCAGCACCCAACGGTCCCCGTGTCACACAGGCAGGACTCACTCAGTGCTGTCTGTACTGGTCATCATCATTTCTTGGACTGTGGCCTAAAGAGGGAACCCACACCTATGACTGCAGCCCTTCTGCCAGGGGAAGGGCCACACTCCAACAGCTGCTCCTTACCCCTCGGTCTGACGGCCAGGGCACTGCCCCATGTCATTTCCTCACCTCCAAAGCCAAATCCCGCCAACACGGCCAAGACGGTCTTCCTGTAGCCACAGCACCTACCGCAGACGTTTCCCTCTGAAACCCAGGGCCACACTGTGCTTTCTCTTGTACAGCCTGCACCCCCCCCGGGTCCCCAGTGCCTGCTCTTGCAGTGATCATCCCACCTCCACCGAGACCCCGCTTTCCCTCAACCACCGTGCTGTGGGAGAGGCAGGCACGAGCAGTGCTCCTGTCCCCATGTTCCGGGCGCCTGTGAGACCCCACACAGCTGCCCTCTTGGCCGCGGATGGTGAGCCACAGTGTCAGACACAGCCTGGGGGTGCCTGGGAGGGCCTTCCTGGGGGGCTCCAGGACCTGGCTCAGCGCTGGGTCCTGTCGGCCCAGAGCTCCTGCTGCCCACTGCTGCCCCTCTGCGCCTCTGGCGCTCTGACTTTCTCTACTGAGGAGTCGGACGTCCAGTGGGGTCTGCCCCAGGTCCACCCCTCGGAAGACAGGGCTCTCTAGGGGGATGTCCAGGGAGCTCTTCTCCCGGAGCCCCCTGAGGAGGACCCAACTTTAAGTATGGCCCATTTGCTAGAAGGAAAGAGAAAACCCTGGGGAATTCTTAGCTGCTTCTTTGAAAAACCACAGGAAGAGATGAACGTCTCTGAAACTCGACTTTTTTAAGAAAGCCATCATTTGGCCCACGTCTGATCTGAGCAACATTCAGCACCCTACGACTTTTTCCCAGGAATTTTTGTTGTTGTTAAGACAGGATGACGCTCCTCCAGATGTTTATCTGGTAATTATTTTTATATAAACAAAGGAAAAATAGTTGAGTGGATTTTCCTCACTGCCAGGAGAGCAGCAGGGCATCATCTCTGTGCCAACAGCCCGGTGACGAGAAGACCTGGGCTCTGTGACGGGCGGGTCCCTCTCAGCTCGTGCCCACTGCTCTTCAGGTCATGCTGCCGAGACCTCACCTGTGGCTCGACTATGCTGGGAACCTTTTCTTGTCCACGTTGTTCCCTTTCATAACTTCTCTTAAGTCAGAATCAGGATGAAGTGCAGGGGACAGAGGACCTGTCACCCTTCCGGTTCTCCAAAAGGCAGGTTTTCAAGAGGGACCAGCAGCCTGCGACCCCAGACCGGAGCCCAGGGTCAGCACAGGACACGGCTGCACGTCACGCGATGCTTTCCACAGGAAGCTCTGGGGCCTCGCAGAGAAAGGCCGGGAGCAGAGCCTTCTCAAGCTGCGGGACGTCTGGTCCCCCAGAACTCCCGAGAGCTCACTCCTGTGCCACTGGAGGATGCTCGTAGAGAGAGGTTCTGCACCAAGAGGTGGACCTTTCAGCCAAGGTGCTATAGGAAAATAACAAGTCGCAGAGGCTCCACCGTCTGCTGAGGGCTGATGCCGCCTCTCCATGGGGCCTGCAGCGGGTGCACCACTCGCTGATGGCCTTGAGGTCAGAAGCTCTGGTCCAGGCCTAGGGTCCTCCCTCAGGACACCAGGGCAGGTTCCAGAGCCACTCGGCGTCTCTAGCATCTGCTACTGAACTCACACAACTTGCCCCGGCCTTCCCCTTGGCCTGGGTGCAGTGACGCCACCCTGAGGTGGCTGCACCTTCTCCGTCTGCAGCTCCCTGGCCAAGGCCACAGGGGGACTGTGCAGGGGAGTGGACTTGGAACTCAGATCTGGCCACGAGGCCTCCTTCTCCATAACCGTGCCAGGTGCCTCCCCTGACCCACAGAAGCCTTGTCCAGAGCGCGGCCAGGGAAGCACACGTCCACACTGTCCTCTCTGCTCCAGGGGAAGCTGCCCCCCACAGCCTTGGTAGTTCTCTAGAGATGCTCCTACGCCGGGAGTGCACGCACCGAGGCCCAGCTCCCGCCACTGCCAACAAGACACCATCCTCACTGCAGCACCCGAGCCTGTGGCCTGGGGAGCTGGCCAGCTCAGTGCTGCACTTGGTCGTTCCCCTAAATACAGCCCATGTGCATGGAAGGAGCTCAGCTGAGACTCCCACCACCCACTTCTTTCTGTGGCTTTAACTTTAAACACACGCCCCACAAAGGCAGAGAACGCTCCCGTGTGGCCGGGCGGCCGCTCACCGCTGTATGTAGGAGTTGTTCACGCCGCGGTGATCCAGGTCGTGGCTGAGCGCGGCGATCAGCAGCGCCAGGACCTCCAGGTCGGTCAGCCGGCTCTGAGGGTGTCGGGGAGGAGAGAGGCGTGAGGGCGCTGCGCTGCTTCCCCAGGACCCACTCTGAGAAAGCTGCGTGCAGGCACCCGCAGCAGGGCACCACAGTGCCCCTCAGACAGAAGCCAAGGAGTCTCAAAAGTCGCCATCTGTCCACACCGAGGAAATATCATTTGGGGGGATTCTGGGGAAGGACCCCAGAGCCAGCCAAGGGCTGAGCCCTGAGCCACACCCCAGCCCCAGGCCACTGACTGTTCACTCTGTGTGTTTGGGGAACCCTGTGACAAGCCTTAATCCACTTTCCCTCCTTCAGTCCCTGCAGACTGTCTCCCTCACCTGTCAGCCGCGGCCCCACTCGGCAATGTGGGCATGGGAACTCCAAGACGGCCAGGGAGAAAACCTGACGGCCATGGGCAGAAACAAGACGGCCAGGGAGAAAACCTGGCCTTCCAGACTTCAATGCCGTGTTCCTGAGCCAAACGTGGGTCATTTCTGAGTCTGCCTTACGGCCTCGGGGCTCCCAGATGCGAGTTGGAGTTGGCGCAGGCCCTCCTGCGGGATCGCTCAGTGCTACGCAACAGGTTTCTCAGATCCCACAAAGACCCCTGCTTCTGAGCACCCTCTGCTTAAGTGTCTCCTAAGTCTCGTGAACGTTTGCCCCAGCAGGGAAACGCTGTCCAGCATCTGCACAGCCTCTAGGTCAGCAGTCCCTTCTACGCCCGTGCTGGGCCAGCGCTCCACCACCGCTGCGGCCCAGCCTTTCCTGCTTTCAGATCTAGCCATGTGAGACAGACAAGAGCTGTGACTTCATTACAGAGCAGAGTGAGGAGTCTGGACGAACGGAGGCCTGGGATGCATGCAGGACACGGAGGACGACTGCTGATCCCTGCTGGGATAGGATCTCAACAGAGATGGGGTGAGATGGGGCTGGGAAGAGCGATGGCCTGCACTGCGTCTGCATCTCCCTCCAGTCCCGGGTCAGTGTCGGAGGAAGCAGACCTTTCTACAAGGTGCCCTCGGAGTCACCTGAGTGCTGCAGAGGAGGCAGTGGAGAGCCCGGGGTCCCCAAGAGGCCCACTAGCCGTGGGCGGCTTCTGGGGGGCGCTGCTCTGCCTGGGGCGGAGGGGAGCACGGAAGGTGGGACTTCTCACCCCTCCAGCACTGCCTGCCACAGGAGATGACGGCTTTCCTACAGCATTCTGGATAACAAGAGGTTTCCTAAGGGTCTGCGTGGCCGCTCGTACTGTGTGACAGTGAGCCACGAGGCGCTTTGCTATCCCAGGCTTTCCGACAAACGCGCCCTCTCCAAGTGGCAGGCAGCTGATTCCAGTCCCCACTAGTGCACATTACAAGGACTTGGAAGACTCTGCTGTCCCTCTCCCGGGCACCGGCTCTGAGCGGCTCCATGCGCACCTGGATCTTGCCGGCTCTCAGGGCAGCGAACATGCACTGGGCAGTGTTGAAGGCGTGCCTCCAGTTGTGGTAGGCCACATGCTTCCGGTAGTTCTTCTTCACACTCAGGACCCACCTGCACAGCACCTGTGGAGACAGCAGAGGAGTGACAACAGCCCAGCACCGCACGCTGCGGCACAGGCACTGCAGAAGGCTCAGTCCAGCCTCGGCAGTGAGGGGGCAGGCCCCGTGCCCGACACCTGTGCTGAGGAAGCTCCTGGCCAGGGCCTGCTGGGGGGCCAGGGCTCAAGCTGGGGCAGTTCCAACCGGAGCCCAGGAACCACCAGGCTGACCAAGTTAGACATAAGATGCAAACGCTGTGGAGAAAGGCACCCTTGGCAGGCAGCACCGGCTGGCTCCTCTTGGTGGTTAGTGCACCGCAGCGTGTGGGACAGTGGGGTGCATTCTGACACATTCACACGTGTACAGGACAAAATCTGCTCATTTCCCTCCCCTCCTTCCCCGCCCCCAGATCTCTTCCTCTCTGGCCCTCCTTCTGTGATTTTAGGTCTCTCTCCATTACAGAGGGACTTAAAGTGGAGTCCTGGGATCCGTTCACAGTGTTCACAGCACAGTGCGGTCAGCTCCATTCTGCAGCCCCCTGTCCTTCCCCTCCTCTCTCCCCAAATCCCCTTCCTCTATTGCTCTCCCTTCTATTTTCATGATATTTCCCTCTTAAAAATTCCTTAGTTTCCTATGACTTCTGTATATGAGAGAAACCACCCAATCCTGGGCTTTCCAGTCTGGCCTCTTTCACTTACAGGATGTTTTCCAGGTCCGTCCACTCACCAGTGAGAGACCACTTCATTCTTCCTTACAACTGAGTAAAACTCCACTGCGTATATGCACACTTCCTTTATCCACTCCTCTGCTGATGGACACCTGGGCCAGTTCCACCGCTTGGCCCTGGGACCGTGCTGCTATAAACATCAGTATGCCCATATCACTGTAGAACGCCGACTTCAGATCTTCCAGATACAGACCCTCCTTTAAGAATCTCCACGCTGCTTTCCAAAGTGGCTGTATTAATTTGCAGTCCCACCAACGATGGATGGGTGTACCTATTCCCCACAACCCTGCCGGTGTTTACTGTGGTTTGCAGTCTTGATCGTTTCCATTCGAACAGGAGTGAGACGAACTCTCAGAGGTTCTGGTCTGCATTCCCATGGTTGCTAGGGATGTGGAACCCTTTTCACACACCTGTTGGCCATCGGGGAACGCCTTCTTCTGAGAAATGCTGGCTCAGTTCCTCTGCCTGTCGACTGCGTGGGCTCTCTGTATTTTTGGTGTTAAGCTTTCTGAGTTCTTCATGTATTTTGGATATTAATTCCTGTTGAAAGAGTAGCTGACAGAGATCTCCTCCATTCCATATGCTCATTTCCTTCACTGTGCAGAAGATTTTTAATCTGATGCCACCCCCATTTATTAATTCTTGGTGTTATTTCTTGAGCTTTAGGAGTCTTGTTAAGGAAGCTGACCTGTGCTTTCTTATGACAATCAGAAATTTTCTGGTCTAATTCCTAGGGTTTTGATCCACGTTGAGTCGACTTTTCTGCAGGGTGAGATGGGGATCTAGTTCCATCCCTCTACATAGGGATTTTCGGTTTGCCCAGCTCCTTTTGTTAAACAGGCTGTCTTTTCTCCAGGGCATGTTTTTGGCGACTGTCGAGGGTCAGACGGCTCTGAGTCGGTGGCGTGTCTCGGGTCTTCTCTCCACCGGTCCCCTGTGGCACAGCCCGAGGCCAGGTGCTGGGCCGCCTCTGTGCTGCTCCTCTTGCTCAGCCTGCTTTGGCTACTCTGGTTCTCTCATCCTTCCAAATGAATTTTAGGACTGTTTTTTCTACTTCTGTGCAGAATGTCACTGGTATTTTGACAGAGATGCACTAAATCTGTGGATTGCTTGCTAAGGTATCCCACCCTGTGGCATCACCTAGGGGAGCCTGGGAAGCCACACCTGTAGGGAGTCTCCCTCGGAGAGCAGGGCTTCCTGGCTCACCTGCTGCACATCTGCACAGGTGGAAGGTGCAGGCCTTGGGGTGGGGCGGGGCGGGGCAAGTGCATGACCAGGGACAAACGAGAGTCCAAGTCCTAACACACACTGATGGCATCTCTGACCTTTCAAACTACCCTTACGTCTCGGGCAAAGTTACTGCTTAGCTACCAAGAACCAGGCTTCTGAAGATTGTATATGCAAAATAAAGCTCTGGGTCCACAGGAAAACAACAGCAGCAAAAGTAGCTTAGAGATGGAGAGAGAAGCTCATCTCTGAGCAAGTGCCACAGTCTGGGTTTCATGAACCTCAAGAGGAGCACTGAACAGACTCCCAGAGACTGGGCTGAGCATGTGATTCTGGGTTTATGTTGGCGTCAGAGCATGATACTGGTGCTCCAGAGCAGGAGGGAAGACCGGTGGGTCTATGGACCACAGTCTGGCTCTCATGGGCCCCGAGAGCAGGTACAGCCCATGGCTGGCCTGTGGGGTCCGGCTCCCCGCCCCCACTGACGTGGGGTCTGGCTCTCCCCCGCACCACACAGTGACATGGGGTCTGGCTCTTCACACCTGCCAGTGATGTGGGGTCCGGCTCTCCCCCCACAGTGACACGGGCCCCCCCGACAGTGATGTGGGGTCCAGCCCCCCCAGTGACATAGGGTTCGGCTCTCCCACTACAGTGACTTGGGGTCCTGATTCCCCCCAACAGTGACATGGGGTCCGGCTCCTCCCCCACAGTGACACGGGGTCCCCCCCACAGTGACGTAGGGTCCTGATCCCCCCCCACAGTGACATGGGGTCCGGCTCCTCCCCCACAGTGACCTGGGGTCCGGCTCCTCCCCCACAGTGACCTGGGGTCCGGCTCCTCCCCCACAGTGACACGGGGTTCCCCCCCCCACAGTGACGTAGGGTCATGATCCCCCCCCCACAGTGACATGGGGTCCGGCTCCTCCCCCACAGTGACGTAGGGTCCTGATCCCCCTCCACAGTGACATGGGGTCCGGCTCCTCCCCCACAGTGATGTAGGGTCCTGATCCCCCCCCACAGTGACGTAGGGTCCTGATCCCCCCCACAGTGACCTGGGGTCCGGCTCCTCCCCCACAGTGACACGGGGTCCCCCCACACAGTGACGTAGGGTCCTGATTCCCCCCCCACACACAGTGACGTAGGGTCCTGATTCCCCCCCCCCACAGAGTCACAGGTATGGTTCACTTGGAGAAGGACGGGCTTGCACCTCCAGCTATAGACCTGGTGCAGGACCCTGGCTGTGTTTGCCCACCTTCCTCTCTGGCCATGGGCCTCCAGAGCAGGCACAGCCCCCAGCTGGCCTGTCACAGGCATGGGTGGACACGTCCATGGCAGACTGACAGGCAGAGTAAGGCTTCTCTCCAGGGAGGACAGTGGTAACCGAGACAAGGTGTCCAACTGTGAGTGACTTGCAGGCCGAGTTATCCCCATAGGGGCCTTCTGTCCACCCTACTTCTCGGGCACTGGACAGAGGACCACAAGGCCAACAATTCCTGGGTCTCTCCAAATGGAAACGAGAAGGTCCTGACCCAGGTCTTCTGGGAGGCCAGAGTGAGGGGTCAGCCAGCTCTCGGCCTCACCCACGGGTGACCTGTGGGCACGGTTGGCCTCCCGTTAGTGCCTGGGCCCTTGCTGCAGACAAGGCCACTCACGATTGTCCTCCTTCATATACTGGTAGTATATCAGCCACCACCTGGCACAGCCCTGGCTCAGACCTCCTGGGGACGAGAGCCCAGCTCCTCTGGATGGCTCCCAGGCCCCTCACCCCGCTCCTTACCCTGCTCTCGCCCCACCTGTCCACTACCCAGCCTTCTGCATCCAGCTCCAACATCTAGAACACTCCCTTGTCCTTCAGCCTGGAGCTGGACAGTGATCAGTGCGTACCATGGGTCTTTAGATGGACAATGTCTTTTCTTTTAAAACACAAGGAAACCCAATGACTTGGGAGGCCGGGCAGCGGGAGATTGAGGCCAGCCTGGGCAACCTGGCAAGACCACGCCCCAGAGGAAACACAGCCTCTCGGAACCCAGCAGTCCTTTGTCCAGGCTGGCGCCCAGCGCGGCCTCCCTGGCCGATGCCCCACCTCATGCTTCATCTGGAAGCGCTGCACGAGGCGGAGGTCAGTGAACATCCGGACCGTGCACAGGGCCGTCTCCAGGTCCGACAGCTCGAAGTCACTGAAGCGGAAGTCTGTGATCTTGAGGGTCTGGGCAGATGGCACCACGGCAGCCTTGGGCAAGAGGAGAGAGAGAAAAACGCTATTGACTGAAGCGGCAGCAGCTCAGAAGCCTTCTCACGTTGCTCTAGGGAAACAGTTCTCTGTGATTATTTATTCATTGTGTTTAATGTGGCTCTAGTTTGGATTATGAAATGTCCCTCAAAGCCCATAGGTTACTGATACTAAATAAAAGCCAATTGCTCTAAATGCTATCTGATTGACAAGGAGCTCAATATCAGGCTGCCCACCAGCTACCAAGGCCTGCGTCCACCATGCCGGCACTTCAGCAGTAGCCCCTGGGAATTCCGGTCATCCTGGCACCGTGGTGGAGGTGTTTGACTCTCACCCACGTGTGTCCACCTGCAAAGTCAGCAGGCTGGAGTGGGCTGAGGTTCCACATTCCCCGAAGCTCCACGACCTTCATCTCTGGCCCCAGCTCTCTGCGCCTCTACCTCCTCACCGTGCGGCCGATGCCGCACCTTGAGTTATGGGGGTCTGGCTGGGGCCTTCCTGGGTAGGACCCAGCTCTGCCCCTAATTCTCCTGCACTGAGGTAGGTGGGGGGGTGCAGCCTTTGCCACCACCCCTGCCCAGAGGGGACCCTACCCGCTGTATGGTGTGGAGGAGGGTGGGCTGCAGAGTACAGCCTCCCTTCTCTCTTCAGAAGGCTATAAATGAAAAACAACCACTAACAGGCAGCAAAGGCAGGAGCAGGCAGAGAGGGGATGCACACTGCCCATCACCGCGGTCACCGTGTGACATGCTTTCCCCTCACCAGCTTCACATGAGAGTGTCACTTCAGACCTTAAGAGGGGCACACACAGAATATACAAACTCAGATAAGGAGTTTGTGATGTTAAAAATCATAAAAAGAAGAACAATCAAAATTTCTAAAATCTGAGAAAACAAAAAGAGATTAAGAGTAGATTAAGAGACACCCAAACTGGTTCACACGTAGGCACATTGCTCCACATACGGTACCCACACGTCAACAGAAGTCACGTACAAAGACCCACATGTGAACTGGAGCCACAAACAGCCATGCACAGGGCTTGGCAGCTGGAACCGAGACCTGGTTCACACCTAGGCCACAGCGTACCTCCATACACAGACCTCACAGGAGAACAGGACCATGCAAAGCCATGCATAGGGCTCAAGACCTGGAACCCACACCAGGTTCACACCTAGGCCACAGCGTACCTCCATACACAGACCTCACAGGAGAACTGGACCATGCACAGCCATGCATAGGGCTCAAACCCTGGAACCCACACCAGGTTCACACCTAGGCCACAGCAAATCTCCATACACAGACCCCACAGGAGAACAAGACCATGCACAGCCATGCATAGGGCTCAGGACCTGGAACTCACATCAGGTTCACACCTAGGCCACAGCATATCTCCATACACAGACCCCACAAGAGAACAGGACCATGCACAGCCATGCACAGGGCTCAGGACCTGGAACCCAGACCTGGTTCACACCTAGACCACAGCATATCTCCACACACAGAACCCACAGGAGAATAGGACCATGCACAGCCATGCACAGGGCTCAGGACCTGGACCCTGGTCCTGGTTTACACCTAGGCCACAGCATATCTCCATACACAGACCCCACATGAGAACAGGACCATGCACAGCCATATAAAGGGCTCAGAACCTGGAACCCACACCAGGTTTACACCTAGGCCACAGCGTACCTCCATACACAGACCTCACAGGAGAACTGGACCATGCACCGCCATGCATAGGGCTCAAAACCTGGAACCCAGACCTGATTCATACCTAGGCCACAACGTAGTTCCATACACAGACCCCACAGGAGAACAGAAACATCCACAGTCATACCTAGAGATCAGGACCTGGAACCCACACCAGGTTCACACCTAGGCCACAGCGTAACTCCATATACAGACCCCACAGGAGAACAGGACCATGCACAGCCATGCACAGGGCTCAGGACCTGGAACCCAGACCTAGTTCACACCTAGACCACAGCATCACTCCATACACAGACCCCACAGGAGAACAGGACCATGCACAGCCATACAAAGGGCTCAGAACCTGGAACCCACACCAGGTTCACACCTAGGCCACAGCGTAACTCCATATACAGACCCCACAGGAGAACAAGACCATGCACAGACATGCACAGGGCTGAGGACCTGAAACCCAGACCTGGTTCACACCCAGGCCACAGCAGAACTCCATACACAGACCCCACAGGAGAACAGGACCATGCACAGGGCTCAGGACCTGGAACCCAGACTTGGTCCACACCTAGGCCACAGCGTAGCTCCATAGACAGACCCCACAGAAGAAAAGGACCATGCACAGGGCTCAGAACCTGGAACCCAGACCTGGTTCACACCTGGGCCACAGTGTAGCTCCGTACACAGACCCCACAGGAGAACTGGACAATGCACAGGGTTCAGGACCTGGAACCCAGACGTGGTTCACACCTAGGCCACAGCATATCTCCATACACAGACCCCACAGGAGAACAGGACCATGCACAGGGCTCAGGACCTGGAACCCAGACTTGGTCCACATCTAGACCACAGCATAACTCCATACACAGATCCCACAGAAGAACAGGACCATGCACAGGGCTCAGGACGTGGACCCCGGTCCTGGTTCACACCTAGACCACAGCATAACTCCATACACAGACCCCACAGGAGAACAGGACCATGCACAGCCATGCACAGGGCTCAGGACGTGGACCCCGGTCCTGGTTCACACCCAGACCACAGCATAACTCCATACACAGACCCCACAGGAGAAGAGGACCATGCACAGGTCACAGGACGTGGACCCCGGTCCTGGTTCACACCTAGGCCACAGCATATCTCCATACACAGACCTCACATGAGAACAGGACCATGCACAGCCATGCACAGTGCCCAGGAAGGGCTCAAACACTGCCTCTGCCCTCCTGCAGGAAGTCCTCTGCTCCTGTCACCACCACTAATGGCTAAGGTGAGCCACGAGAGCTCTGGATCCTTGCAGCTGAGTCGGAAGGAGCCAGGCACTGTCACCGACTTCCAAGATGAGCCCGTCAGGTGACCGACCGGCAGTGCTGGAGGTGCTAGAGGTGCAGGTCCTGCTCAAAGCTTCTTGGTGTAGCCTAGCTCCCCAGAGAGGGTTTTCTGAAAGCAGGGGACAAAGCTCCTGACCTGCCCACCAGCACTGACTCAACCAGCGCCCTGGACCACCCTGGTCCACCTCGACACTGTCACCAGCAGCTGTTGGGAACTCAGATCATGATGAACCGGTGCCACGTGGCTGGAAGGTGGAGGCAGACCTCTCTGGACTCCTGCCTCCAGTCCCGCTTGTCCTCTTCTCGCTCTCAGGCACAGCAGGCCTCTCAGGACCCCAGGTCCATCTCCCTCTGGACACACCTCTAGTGGCTACAGAAACCCCAGTGAAGTTGTGGCCTGAAGTGCCCCTCTGGGAGGATCCCAGGCCTGGCTGGCCCTGACCGATTCCCCTACTGCTTCTCCAGCCAGGGCCGATCACAGAAAAGGCAGGCCCTGGTCAGGCCCACGCTGCCCGAAGGCTGGACAACAAGTAAAATTTTGCTTCATCCCAGTATCTTAACTCATCAACTCTCTAGTAACCAAAGAAGCCAGCAGGGTTCCTCCTGGGACCTCAAGCGCTGGGACTAAGGATCTTTCCAAGGCCCAGCAGAATGCTGGGCTTGAAGTACTACTTGCCTATACCCACCTCTGAGCCAAGAGAAGGTGTTTGAAATGCGATTGAAGACTCACGCACAGCAAGGAAAATCCCGTCAACTAAGTCCCTCACCATAACTTGAGAACTTTCTGTACCCAGGCATAAATATGCAGTATATCTCAGCACATTGTTTGATTCTCCTGAGAATAAGTTTCCAAAAATAAAAGTGAAGGAAACTTGGGGGCCTTTCAATTGCTTTTGGGTTTTAAAGTGAGACCAATGATGTCATGGAGACAGCAATTTTGGCCATTGACGTGGGGGGCAGACACCTGTGAGGTCGGGCTGCAGAGGAGTTTCACGCAGGGAGTGACAGCCGAGTGGAAGCCAGTTGCTGAATTTCAACGGGTTTCAGTGAATTGCTTGCCCTGCAAGTGCTGTGACCCTGAGGTCCCCGCTGCAGCTGCCAGAAGCCACCTTCCCAATGGAACAGCAGATGGTTTGCAACAATACACAATACAGCAATTTTCAGCTATTCCAGAGTATTTTCCCTCTTGCTAAAATTATAAACATAATTGAGAAAATGGTTTTCAGATTCTTTTGAAAGACAGCCTACTTTTGAAGTGAAAGGCAGAGTTTGGTATGCTGGGGGCTCACTTTTTTTTTTTTTTAAACATTGTCTTTATAAATTCCTCTACTTGCTGGTTCTTATTTATCTGGACCCGGCGGCAGAGTGACTTGGCCTCCCTAGTTCTGCTAACCAGTCGCCTGGGACCAGCACCCTGCTGTGTCCTCCCCAGGGGCAGTCCCAGCCCAGGGCCCACACTGGAGGAGGAGTAGGCAAGCAGCCCAGCCAGCTGGGCACTGCCAATGGGCAGTGACCTCCAGACCACATGCCTTGCAAGCAGGGGAAAACTGCCCACTAAGTCCAGTGCTGACAGGGCACCCACAATACAGGGCTAGTGCCACCCAGAGCCAGGCCCAAGATGCCTTCCTTCCAGAGAACTCAGCTGAGCCTCTGGCACTGCTCCTGGCCACTGGCTCCCACTCACAGAGTGCCCAACGCCTGCAAGTGCCACCTGCCTCCTGCCTGCCAACGCGGGGTGCCGTGCCAGTGGGCTGCAGTCCCCGCTCTCCCTCATGCAGTGTGGCCTGGCGCCAGTCTCCTGCTCCCCCGGCTCCAGGGGCCCTCACAGCCCAGCTGTGCATGACCAAGAGAAGCCGGGCAGAAGGCCCAGCCCGTGTGAGGCTGCTCACTGGCCATTCCTAGGCGCTCGCCACTCCTCGCTGTCCTGTGCATGGACTTAACATCAGGGGCTGAGTGGGCAGACTTCCAGGTCCCCACCAAGGCCATGCCGAGTCGGGCAGCGCGCAGGGCGTGCTCCGAGGGTGTCCGCGCTGGGCTCAGCGCACTGGCCTGTGTGGACCAGTTTCCCACACAGCAGGCCCAGCCGCGGGGTCAGAAGCGGAAGCCACACGGCAGACTGTGAAAGCCTCGTGTCACTGAGCCTGTCAGGTGAAGGCCCCACCACAAGACGGGGCTTGGCCTTGGCCTAAACAAGATGGAAGACTGAAGCCACGGTGGAAGCCCAGAGTCACCAGGTGCCACCCAGCCAGCCGTCCTATGGCTGCGCTGAGGTCGGTGACTCTGCTGGGAAGGTCCGACGTGTGCTCAGTCGGCTCAGCTCAGGGTCAGAGTCCAGGACCTGCGCGGGCAGGTGTCCCGGGAGGAGCACGTGGGTCCCAGGGTGCGCCGCAGTCAGGGCTGGGGAAAGGAGGGCTTACCGCCAGGGCCTGCAGCTCCCTGGTCTCCTCCTCGGCCGCCGAGGCATGATAGGACAGGACCTGCAGGGAGGAGGGGCGGCGTCAGGCAGGCGCGCAGGACAACTGTCAGCTGGGGACCCGCTGGACCTCCTCAGGAGGTGACCTGGCCCTGGGAGCACCAGACCCCAGCGGCTACCCTCTGCACAGAGGGAAACCACAGCTGGGGTTCTGAGGCCCCTCGGGAAACAGGAATGAGCTGGGCAAACACTGACTTCAGCTACTCTTGCTTCTGTACAGAAGTTAAGGGAAAAAGACTGTGTCAGCTGACATTCTGAAGTTGAATTTGGAAGAGCAGAATCCACTGGGCAAGGCCGCACGGACACTGCAGGGTCCCTGCAGCTCACACGGCACACCCAGGGGACAGGGCTGGCTCGGCAGCCCAGACATGGCGCTCAGACGCTCCCGAGGGACTCAGCCAGAGGGAGGAGGAGGGCCTGGAGCTGGCTCTCGCCCAGCCCCTCAGTGTCCCCTGGGACAGTGACAGTCAGGCCCACTCCTTCCCACAGACCTCAAGACCCTAGTTCCTCTTCCACCAATGCACTGATTTTACTGAAAACATCTCTCACAGTTTTTAAAGTGACGACGTGGAGGTTCTGTTCTGAGGAGGCCACGTCCCCAGCCCCCAGCCACGTGCCGGTCCCAGTGTGCAGGGGCGGGGCCCGCCGGCTACCTTGGGACAGACACTCCTCTTTCCCCCGACTTCCTTCCCTCATCTGAGTGCTCAAACGTGCTTTGGAGTTTTGCTGTTTGGGTTTTTAAATACTACTTTTGTGAATATCCCCACGGAGGGATGGGGTTCAGCTCTGGGCAGGGGGCAGGCCATGGTGGCAGATCCTGTGTTGACGGCCGTATCACGAGAGGCCTCTGCAGAAAAGCCAGGGTGTCCCAGCAGAGGCAGCCACAGGACCTCACAGGGTCCTGGAAAGCTCTGCAGGGGTCTCCCTGGCTTCCACGGAGGCCGAGGACCGGTGTGGAGCTGTGGCTCGCGCTCTGGCCCACCTCCAATGTGACCATCTGCTGGGCCATGGCCCGCTCCACCGCCTCGTACATCTGCGTGTTCTGGATGCCCAAGCCACAGAAGATGACAAAGGCCTCCAGGAACTGTTCGTCGCTGCGGCTGAAAGGCCTGGTCTCACCCGAGCTCTCGTCCCTCTTGTTGACGAGTTGGCAGACCCCTGTGAGAATGAGAGGGAAGCCGTCAGGTACGGGCCGACGCAGCACCTGCAGGTCTGCTCTGCCGCTCTCCTGGCCAGTCTGCATCCCCCCCACCCCGCGTCCATGGGGGCAGCCCGCGCTGTCCTAACACACCGCTGCGATCAAGAGTCCCGGAGGACGGTTTCCCTCCAGCTCAGTGTGGAATCAGATCAGTCGAGTCCTCAAAGACAATCTGGAATTCTGGGTCACACAGACAGCCCTCCTCACCCAGACCTGGGGTTGGACTCCTCAGCACTCAGAACGGGTGAGGAAAGGAGCAGCCTCACACAGCACCCGGAGGTCCCGGGAGCACCCGGGAGAAGCAGGTTTGTAGACCCATGGGTACCACGGATAAAGGGATGCTCTACTTAGAAGGGCAGATGTGGCCACCTTGGAAGAGCTCAGGATGGTCCAAGTCCTGGCTCTCCTGAAAGCCGAGCCTGGGCCGTCGACGTCAGGACAATGTCTCCTGAGCCGACCACGGGGACCGGAGCTGGTGTCTCCAGGAGACACGGTGCTGCCGCCTGGGCTCGGGTTAGCACATCACTAGATCCTCCTGACTCTGTGTCTGAGTGTAGGATGAGACCTCCAGCTGGGAGTGGTGGTACGCGCCTGTGATCCCAGAGGCTCTGGAGGCTGAGGCAGGAGCATGGGAAGTTCAAAGCCAGCCTCAGCAATTTAGGGAGACCCTCAGCAGTTTAGAAGACCCTGTCTCTAAATAATGTATAAAAAGGCTAGGATGTAGCTCAACGGTCAGGTGCCCCTGGGTTTAATGTCTTGTACCAACCAAACCAAACAAAAAACCCAAACAAAACCCTCTACCGGGTTCCACCACAGACAGGCACCGTGGGAAGTTCTGAGGACACCCCTCTCCGGGTTTCAGACGCCTGCTTTCTCTGCACTGAAGTGCTTTTGAAGTTATCCACCACCAGCAGCTCCTCAGAGGTTACTGAAATCATTTTTTCCCATTCATGGAGATGGATAAAATGCCTGCCAACGTTGGCATGGCCTCTTGTGAGCAGCGAGGAGTGTTCTCCTGCCTCGGCAGCACAAGCACACGCTCGGGCGGGCTCTGCACCTCCACCCTCTCCTCCCATCAGCCCTGCCCTGTCTGCTGACAGGTAAAGTCACTTTGAAGAGCCCATAGGGTAAGCCTGGTCCGCCAACTCCGATTCCCGGAGGTCTCCCGGATGGCAGGTTGTGGGTGTCCATAAATCTCTCACAGGGACAGGTACCACCTCGCTGTGAACCTGACGTGGGACAGTCAGCCTCTAGAGATGAGGTTCGGCGCCTTCAGGGTCTCTGCCTCCAACTCGGGGCTCCTGGTGCCGATGGCACGTCTGTGCGCCTGCCCAGGTTCGCTCCCGAGGCTTTGCCGGGGGAAGCTTTGCAGTACTGTTCTCCGACAAGCTGTGTCCTCCCTGTTCATCCTCCACAGCTGACAAGCCACCCTGGGCTCCCTGTCGCTTCCCACACCTCACTGCAGAGCTGCGCGGCCTCCTTGAGGTCCCTCTGGGCTTCCTGCCTCCTTCCTGGGGTCTCCTGGGGCCACACTGTCAGACTTCCCAGCAGCTTCGCCTGGAACAGCCTTGGGTCAGTGGCCTTCGAGGGACCCCTTAGGGTCCTCAGTGTGCCCAGGTTGTCTGGAGCCTCACTGTCCCCCACAGAGCTCCCGCCGCCCCTCCCCCAGGTCCTCCTGAGCCCCTCCCCATACCCTCCCACACCCCTCCCCCATGTCCTTCAATGTCCTTCTTCAGCTCCGCCCCTATGTCCTTCCAC